>NW_023415547.1:0-20511 GCF_013373865.1 Monomorium pharaonis | reverse complement strand
TAATTTTAATTGTCGTGCTGGATAGTTTTAGATATCTGGCGACAATTCTCGACAGTTCTCGTATTCTGCATTGTTTTTTCTTAATTTTAAACAGAGTTCTAACGTTTAACTTGTGTACACAATTTAAGGGGCTGAAATCAGCACGAAAATTAATTTAATTGTCGTGCTGGATAGTTTTTAGATATCTGGCGACAATTCTCGACAGTTCTCGTATTCTGATTGTTTTTCTTAATTTTTTAAACAGAGTTCTAACGTTTTAACTTGTGTACCACAATTTTAAAGGGCTGAAATCAGCACGAAATTAATTTTAATTGTCGTGCTGGATAGTTTTGATATTTCTGGCGACAATCTCGACAGTTCTCGTATTCTGCATTGTTTTTTCTTAATTTTTAAACAGAGTTCTAACGTTTTAACTTGTGTACACAATTTTAAAAAGGCTGAAATCAGCACGAAAATTAATTTTAATTGTCGTGCTGGATAGTTTTTAGATATCTGGCGGACAATTCTCGACAGTTCTCGTATTCTGCATTGTTTTTTCTTAATTTTTAAACAGAGTTCTAACGTTTTAACTTGTGTACACAATTTTAAAGGGCTGAAATCAGCACGAAAATTAATTTTAATTGTCGTGCTGGATAGTTTTTAGATATCTGGCGACAATTCTCGACAGTTCTCGTATTCTGCATTGTTTTTTCTTAATTTTTAAACAGAGTTCTAACGTTTTAACTTGTGTACACAATTTTAAAAGGGCTGAAATCAGCACGAAAATTAATTTTAATTGTCGTGCTGGATAGTTTTTAGATATCTGGCGACAATTCTCGACAGTTCTCGTATTCTGCATTGTTTTTTCTTAATTTTTAAACAGAGTTCTATCGTTTAAACTTGTGTACACAATTTTAAAAGGCTGAAATCAGCACGAAAATTAATTTTAATTGTCTTGCTTGATAGTTTTTAGATATCTGGCGACAATTCTCGACAGTTCTCGTATTCTGCATTGTTTTTTCTTAATTTTTAAACAGAATTCTAACGTTTTAACTTGTTTACACAATTTTAAAAGGCTGAAATCAGCACGAAAATTAATTTAATTGTCGTGCTGGATAGTTTTTAGATATCTGGCGACAATTCTCGACAGTTCTCGTATCTGCATTGTTTTCCTTAATTTTTAAACAGAGTTCTAAACGTTTTAACTTGTTTACACAATTTTAAAAGGCTGAAATCAGCACGAAAATTAATTTTAATTGTCGTGCTGGATAGTTTTTAGATATCTGGCGACAATTCTCGACAGTTCTCGTATTCTGCATTGTTTTTTCTTAATTTTTAAACAGAGTTCTAACGTTTTAACTTGTGTACACAATTTTAAAGGGCTGAAATCAGCACGAAAATTAATTTTAATTGTCGTGCTGGATAGTTTTTAGATATCTGGCGACAATTCTCGACAGTTCTCGTATTCTGCATTGTTTTTTTCTTAATTTTTAAAACAGAGTTCTAACGTTTTAACTTGTGTACACAATTTTAAAGGGCTGAAATCAGCACGAAAATTAATTTTAATTGTCGTGCTGGATAGTTTTTAGATATCTGGCGACAATCTCGACAGTTCTCGTATTCTGCATTGTTTTTTCTTAATTTTTAAACAGAGTTCTATCGTTTAAACTTGTGTACACAATTTTAAAAGGCTGAAATCAGCACGAAAATTAATTTTAATTGTCGTGCTGATAGTTTTAGATATCTGGCGACAATTCTCGACAGTTCTCGTATACTGCATTGTTTTTCCTTAATTTTTAAACAGAGTTCTAACGTTTTAACTTGTTTACACAATTTTAAAAGGCTGAAATCAGCACGAAAATTAATTTTAATTGTCGTGCTGGATAGTTTTTAGATATCTGGCGACAATTCTCGACAGTTCTCGTATACTGCATTGTTTTTCCTTAATTTTTAAACAGAGTTCTAACGTTTTAAACTTGTGTACACAATTTTAAAGGGCTGAAATCAGCACGAAAATTAATTTTAATTGTCGTGCTGGATAGTTTTTAGATATCTGGCGACAATTCTCGACAGTTCTCGTATACTGCATTGTTTTTCCTTAATTTTTTAAACAGAGTTCTACGTTTTAACTTGTGTACACAATTTTAAAAGGCTGAAATCAGCACGAAAATTAATTTTAATTGTCGTGCTGGATAGTTTTAGATATCTGGCGACAATTCTCGACAGTTCTCGTATTCTGCATTGTTTTTTCTTAATTTTTAAACAGAGTTCTAACGTTTTAACTTGTGTACACAATTTTAAAGGCTGAAATCAGCACGAAAATTAATTTTAATTGTCGTGCTGGATAGTTTTTAGATATCTGGCGACAATTCTCGACAGTTCTCGTATTCTGCATTGTTTTTCTTAATTTTAAACAGAGTTCTAACGTTTTAACTTGTGTACACAATTTTAAAGGGCTGAAATCAGCACGAAATTAATTTAATTGTCGTGCTGGATAGTTTTTAGATATCTGGCGACAATTCTCGACAGTTCTCGTATTCTGCATTGTTTTTTCTTAATTTTTAAACAGAGTTCTAACGTTTTAACTTGTGTACACAATTTTAAAGGGCTGAAATCAGCACGAAAATTAATTTTAATTGTCGTGCTGGATAGTTTTTAGATATCTGGCGACAATTCTCGACAGTTCTCGTATCTGCATTGTTTTTTCTTAATTTTTAAACAGAGTTCTAATCGTTTAAACTTGTGTACACAATTTTAAAAGGCTGAAATCAGCACGAAAATTAATTTTAATTGTCTTGCTTGATAGTTTTTAGATATCTGGCGACAATTCTCGACAGTTCTCGTATACTGCATTGTTTTTCCTTAATTTTTAAACAGAGTTCTAACGTTTTAACTTGTTTACACAATTTTAAAAGGCTGAAATCAGCACGAAAATTAATTTTAATTGTCGTGCTGAATAGTTTTTAGTTATCTGGCGACAATTCTCGACAGTTCTCGTATTCTGCATTGTTTTTCTTAATTTTTAAACAGAGTTCTAACGTTTTAACTTGTGTACACAATTTTAAAGGGCTGAAATCAGCACGAAAATTAATTTTAATTGTCGTGCTGGATAGTTTTTAGATATCTGGCGACAATTCTCTGACAGTTCTCGTATACTGCATTGTTTTTTCCTTAATTTTTAAACAGAGTTCTAACGTTTTAACTTGTTTACACAATTTTAAAGGCTGAAATCAGCACGAAAATTAATTTTAATTGTCGTGCTGGATAGTTTTTAGATATCTGGCGACAATTCTCGACAGTTCTGGTATTCTGCATTGTTTTTTCTTAATTTTTAAACAGAGTTCTAACGTTTTAACTTGTGTACACAATTTTAAAGGGCTGAAATCAGCACGAAAATTAATTTTAATTGTCGTGCTGGATAGTTTTTAGATATCTGGCGACAATTCTCGACAGTTCTCGTATACTGCATTGTTTTTCCTTAATTTTTAAACAGAGTTCTAACGTTTTAACTTGTTTACACAATTTTAAAAGGCTGAAATCAGCACGAAAATTAATTTTAATTGTCGTGCTGAATAGTTTTTAGATTATCTGGCGACAATTCTCGACAGTTCTCGTATTCTGCATTGTTTTTTTCTTAATTTTTAAACAGAGTTCTAACGTTTTAACTTGTGTACACAATTTTAAAGAACTGAAATCAGCACGAAATTAATTTTAATTGTCGTGCTGGATAGTTTTTAGATATCTGGCGACAATTCTCGACAGTTCTGGTATTCTGCATTGTTTTTTCTTAATTTTTAAACAGAGTTCTAACGTTTTAACTTGTGTACACAATTTTAAAGGGCTGAAATCAGCACGAAAATTAATTTTAATTGTCGTGCTGAATAGTTTTTAGATATCTGGCAACAATTCTCGACAGTTCTCGTATTCTGCATTGTTTTTTCTTAATTTTTAAACAGAGTTCTAACGTTTTAAATTGTGTACACAATTTTAAAGGCTGAAATCAGCACGAAAATTAATTTTAATTGTCGTGCTGAATAGTTTTTAGATATCTGGCGACAATTCTCGACAGTTCTCGTATTCTGCATTGTTTTTTCTTAATTTTTAAACAGAGTTCTAACGTTTTAACTTGTGTACACAATTTTAAAGGGCTGAAATCAGCACGAAAATTAATTTTAATTGTCGTGCTGGATAGTTTTTAGATATCTGGCGACAATTCTCGACAGTTCTCGTATTCTGCATTGTTTTTTCTTAATTTTTAAACAGAGTTCTATCGTTTAAACTTGTGTACACAATTTAAAAGGCTGAAATCAGCACGAAAATTAATTTTAATTGTCGTGCTGGATAGTTTTTTAGATATCTGTGCGACAATTCTCGACAGTTCTCGTATTCTGCATTGTTTTTCTTAATTTTTAAACAGAGTTCTAACGTTTTAACTGTGTACACAATTTTAAAAGGCTGAAATCAGCACGAAAATTAATTTAATTGTCGTGCTTGA
Source organism: Monomorium pharaonis (assembly GCF_013373865.1). NCBI lineage: Eukaryota > Metazoa > Arthropoda > Insecta > Hymenoptera > Formicidae > Monomorium > Monomorium pharaonis. The sequence goes on along the minus strand of NW_023415547.1, from coordinate 16,037 downwards.
TAGTTTTTAGATATCTGGCGACAATTCTCGACAGTTCTCGTATACTGCATTGTTTTTCCTTAATTTTAAACAGAGTTCTAACGTTTTAACTTGTTTACACAATTTAAAGGGCTGAAATCAGCACGAAAATTAATTTTAATTGTCGTGCTGGATAGTTTTTAGATATCTGGCGACAATTCTCGACAGTTCTCGTATTCTGCATTGTTTTTTCTTAATTTTAAACAGAGTTCTAACGTTTTAACTTGTGTACACAATTTTAAAGGGCTGAAATCAGCACGAAAATTAATTTTAATTGTCGTGCTGGATAGTTTTTAGATATCTGGCGACAATTCTCGACAGTTCTCGTATTCTGCATTGTTTTTTCTTAATTTTTAAACAGAGTTCTAACGTTTTAACTTGTGTACACAATTTTAAAGGGCTGAAATCAGCACGAAAATTAATTTTAATTGTCTTGCTTGATAGTTTTTAGATATCTGGCGACAATTCTCGACAGTTCTCGTATACTGCATTGTTTTTTCCTTAATTTTTAAACAGAGTTCTAACGTTTTAACTTGTGTACACAATTTTAAAGGGCTGAAATCAGCACGAAAATTAATTTTAATTGTCGTGCTGGATAGTTTTTAGATATCTGGCGACAATTCTCGACAGTTCTCGTATTCTGCATTGTTTTTCCTTAATTTTTAAACAGAGTTCTAACGTTTTAACTTGTGTACACAATTTTAAAGGGCTGAAATCAGCACGAAAATTAATTTTAATTGTCGTGCTGAATAGTTTTTAGATATCTGGCGACAATTCTCGACAGTTCTCGTATTCTGCATTGTTTTTTTCTTAATTTTTAAACAGAGTTCTAACGTTTTAACTTGTGTACACAATTTTAAAGAACTGAAATCAGCACGAAAATTAATTTTAATTGTCGTGCTGGATAGTTTTTAGATATCTGGCGACAATTCTCGACAGTTCTGGTATTCTGCATTGTTTTTTCTTAATTTTTAAACAGAGTTCTAACGTTTTAACTTGTGTACACAATTTTAAAAGGGCTGAAATCAGCACGAAAATTAATTTAATTGTCGTGCTGATAGTTTTTAGATATCTGGCGACAATTCTCGACAGTTCTCGTATTCTGCATTGTTTTTTCTTAATTTTTAAACAGAGTTCTAACGTTTTAACTTGTGTACACAATTTTAAAGGGCTGAAATCAGCACGAAAATTAATTTTAATTGTCGTGCTGGATAGTTTTTAGATATCTGGCGACAATTCTCGACAGTTCTGGTATTCTGCATTGTTTTTTCTTAATTTTTAAACAGAGTTCTAACGTTTTAAACTTGTGTACACAATTTTAAAGGGCTGAAATCAGCACGAAAATTAATTTTAATTGTCGTGCTGGATAGTTTTTAGATATCTGGCGACAATTCTCGACAGTTCTCGTATTCTGCATTGTTTTTTCTTAATTTTTAAACAGAGTTCTAATCGTTTTAACTTGTGTACACAATTTTAAAAGGCTGAAATCAGCACGAAAATTAATTTTAATTGTCGTGCTGGATAGTTTTTAGATATCTGGCGACAATTCTCGACAGTTCTCGTATTCTGCATTGTTTTTTCTTAATTTTTAAACAGAGTTCTAACGTTTAACTTGTGTACACAATTTTAAAGGGCTGAATCAGCACGAAAATTAATTTTAATTGTCGTGCTGGATAGTTTTTAGATATCTGGCGACAATTCTCGACAGTTCTGGTATTCTGCATTGTTTTTCTTAATTTTTAAACAGAGTTCTATCGTTTTAACTTGTGTACACAATTTTAAAGGCTGAAATCAGCACGAAAATTAATTTTAATTGTCGTGCTGGATAGTTTTTAGATATCTGGCGACAATTCTCGACAGTTCTCGTATACTGCATTGTTTTTTCCTTAATTTTTAAACAGAGTTCTACGTTTTAACTTGTGTACACAATTTTAAAGGGCTGAAATCAGCACGAAAATTAATTTTAATTGTCGTGCTGGATAGTTTTTAGATATCTGGCGACAATTCTCGACAGTTCTCGTATTCTGCATTGTTTTTTCTTAATTTTTAAACAGAGTTCTAACGTTTTAACTTGTGTACACAATTTTAAAGGGCTGAAATCAGCACGAAAATTAAATTTAATTGTCGTGCTGGATAGTTTTTAGATATCTGGCGACAATTCTCGACAGTTCTCGTATTCTGCATTGTTTTTTCTTAATTTTTAAACAGAGTTCTATCGTTTAAACTTGTGTACACAATTTTAAAAGGCTGAAATCAGCACGAAAATTAATTTTAATTGTCGTGCTGGATAGTTTTTAGATATCTGGCGACAATTCTCGACAGTTCTTGTATCACTGCATTGTTTTTCCTTAATTTTTAAACAGAGTTCTAACGTTTTAACTTGTTTACACAATTTTAAAAGGCTGAAATCAGCACGAAAATTAATTTTAATTGTCGTGCTGGATAGTTTTTAGATATCTGGCGACAATTCTCGACAGTTCTCGTAATCTGCATTGTTTTTTCCTTAATTTTTAAACAGAGTTCTAACGTTTTAACTTGTGTACACAATTTTAAAGGGCTGAAATCAGCACGAAAATTAATTTTAATTGTCGTGCTGGATAGTTTTTAGATATCTGGCGACAATTCTCGACAGTTCTCGTATTCTGCATTGTTTTTTCTTAATTTTTAAACAGAGTTCTATCGTTTTAACTTGTGTACACAATTTTAAAGGCTGAAATCAGCACGAAAATTAATTTTAATTGTCGTGCTGGATAGTTTTTAGATATCTGGCGACAATTCTCGACAGTTCTGGTATACTGCATTGTTTTTCCTTAATTTTTAAACAGAGTTCTAACGTTTTAACTTGTTTACACAATTTTAAAGGCTGAAATCAGCACGAAATTTAATTTTAATTGTCGTGCTGGATAGTTTTTAGATATCTGGCGACAATTCTCGACAGTTCTCGTATACTGCATTGTTTTTCTTAAATTTTTAAACAGAGTTCTAACGTTTTAAACTTGTTTACACAATTTTAAAGGCTGAAATCAGCACGAAAATTAATTTTAATTGTCGTGCTGATAGTTTTTTAGATATCTGGCGACAATTCTCGACAGTTCTCGTATTACTGCATTGTTTTTCTTAATTTTTAAACAGAGTTCTAACGTTTTAACTTGTGTACACAATTTTAAAGGGCTGAAATCAGCACGAAAATTAATTTTAATTGTCGTGCTGGATAGTTTTTAGATATCTGGCGACAATTCTCGACAGTTCTCGTATTCTGCATTGTTTTTTCTTAATTTTTAAACAGAGTTCTAACGTTTTAACTTGTGTACACAATTTTAAAGGGCTGAAATCAGCACGAAAATTAATTTTAATTGTCGTGCTGGATAGTTTTTAGATATCTGGCGACAATTCTCGACAGTTCTCGTATTCTGCATTGTTTTTTCTTAATTTTTAAACAGAGTTCTAACGTTTTAACTTGTGTACACAATTTTAAAGGCTGAAATCAGCACGAAAATTAATTTTAATTGTCGTGCTGGATAGTTTTTAGATATCTGGCGACAATTCTCGACAGTTCTGGTATTCTGCATTGTTTTTTCTTAATTTTTAAACAGAGTTCTAACGTTTTAAACTTGTGTACACAATTTTAAAGGGCTGAAATCAGCACGAAAATTAATTTTAATTGTCGTGCTGGATAGTTTTTAGATATCTGGCGACAATTCTCGACAGTTCTCGTATTCTGCATTGTTTTTCTTAATTTTTAAACAGAGTTCTAACGTTTTAACTTGTGTACACAATTTTAAAGGGCTGAAATCAGCACGAAAATTAATTTTAATTGTCGTGCTGGATAGTTTTTAGATATCTGGCGACAATTCTCGACAGTTCTCGTATTCTGCATTGTTTTTTCTTAATTTTTAAACAGAGTTCTAACGTTTTAACTTGTGTACACAATTTTAAAGGGCTGAAATCAGCACGAAAATTAATTTTAATTGTCGTGCTGGATAGTTTTTAGATATCTGGCGACAATTCTCGACAGTTCTCGTATTCTGCATTGTTTTTTCTTAATTTTTAAACAGAGTTCTATACGTTTTAAACTTGTGTACACAATTTTAAAAGGGCTGAAATCAGCACGAAAATTAATTTTAATTGTCGTGCTGGATAGTTTTTAGATATCTGGCGACAATTCTCGACAGTTCTCGTATTCTGCATTGTTTTTTCTTAATTTTTAAACAGAGTTCTAACGTTTTAACTTGTGTACACAATTTTAAAGGGCTGAAATCAGCACGAAAATTAATTTTAATTGTCGTGCTGGATAGTTTTTAGATATCTGGCGACAATTCTCGACAGTTCTCGTATTCTGCATTGTTTTTTCTTAATTTTTAAACAGAGTTCTAACGTTTTAACTTGTGTACACAATTTTAAAGGGCTGAAATCAGCACGAAAATTAATTTTAATTGTCGTGCTGGATAGTTTTTAGATATCTGGCGACAATTCTCGACAGTTCTCGTATTCTGCATTGTTTTTTCTTAATTTTTAAACAGAGTTCTAACGTTTTAACTTGTGTACACAATTTTAAAGGGCTGAAATCAGCACGAAAATTAATTTTAATTGTCGTGCTGGATAGTTTTTAGATATCTGGCGACAATTCTCGACAGTTCTCGTATTCTGCATTGTTTTTTCTTAATTTTTAAACAGAGTTCTAACGTTTTAACTTGTGTACACAATTTTAAAGGGCTGAAATCAGCACGAAAATTAATTTTAATTGTCGTGCTGGATAGTTTTTAGATATCTGGCGACAATTCTCGACAGTTCTCGTATTCTGCATTGTTTTTTCTTAATTTTTAAACAGAGTTCTAACGTTTTAACTTGTGTACACAATTTTAAAAGGCTGAAATCAGCACGAAAATTAATTTTAATTGTCGTGCTGGATAGTTTTTAGATATCTGGCGACAATTCTCGACAGTTCTCGTATACTGCATTGTTTTTTCTTAATTTTTAAACAGAGTTCTAACGTTTTAACTTGTGTACACAATTTTAAAGGGCTGAAATCAGCACGAAAATTAATTTTAATTGTCGTGCTGGATAGTTTTTAGATATCTGGCGACAATTCTCGACAGTTCTCGTATTCTGCATTGTTTTTTCTTAATTTTTAAACAGAGTTCTAACGTTTTAACTTGTGTACACAATTTTAAAGGGCTGAAAATCAGCACGAAAATTAATTTTAATTGTCGTGCTGGATAGTTTTTAGATATCTGGCGACAATTCTCGACAGTTCTCGTATACTGCATTGTTTTTCCTTAATTTTTAAACAGAGTTCTAACGTTTTAACTTGTTTACACAATTTTAAAAGGCTGAAATCAGCACGAAAATTAATTTTAATTGTCGTGCTGATAGTTTTTAGATATCTGGCGACAATTCTCGACAGTTCTCGTATACTGCATTGTTTTTCTTAATTTTTAAACAGAGTTCTAACGTTTTAACTTGTGTACACAATTTTAAAGGGCTGAAATCAGCACGAAAATTAATTTTAATTGTCGTGCTGGATAGTTTTTAGATATCTGGCGACAATTCTCGACAGTTCTCGTATTCTGCATTGTTTTTTCTTAATTTTTTAAACAGAGTTCTAACGTTTTAACTTGTGTACACAATTTTAAAGGGCTGAAATCAGCACGAAAATTAATTTTAATTGTCGTGCTGGATAGTTTTTAGATATCTGGCGACAATTCTCGACAGTTCTCGTATTCTGCATTGTTTTTTCTTAATTTTTAAACAGAGTTCTAACGTTTGAACTTGTGTACACAATTTTAAAGGCTGAAATCAGCACGAAAATTAATTTTAATTGTCGTGCTGGATAGTTTTTAGATATCTGGCGACAATTCTCGACAGTTCTCGTATTCTGCATTGTTTTTTTCTTAATTTTTAAACAGAGTTCTAACGTTTTAACTTGTGTACACAATTTTAAAAGGCTGAAATCAGCACGAAAATTAATTTTAATTGTCGTGCTTGATAGTTTTTAGATATCTGGCGACAATTCTCGACAGTTCTCGTATACTGCATTGTTTTTCCTTAATTTTTAAACAGAGTTCTAACGTTTTAACTTGTGTACACAATTTTAAAAGGCTGAAATCAGCACGAAAATTAATTTTAATTGTCGTGCTGGATAGTTTTTAGATATCTGGCGACAATTCTCGACAGTTCTCGTATTCTGCATTGTTTTTTCTTAATTTTTAAACAGAGTTCTAACGTTTTAACTTGTGTACACAATTTTAAAGGGCTGAAATCAGCACGAAAATTAATTTTAATTGTCGTGCTGGATAGTTTTTAGATATCTGGCGACAATTCTCGACAGTTCTCGTATTCTGCATTGTTTTTCCTTAATTTTTAAACAGAGTTCTAACGTTTTAACTTGTGTACACAATTTTAAAGGGCTGAAATCAGCACGAAAATTAATTTTAATTGTCGTGCTGGATAGTTTTTAGATATCTGGCGACAATTCTCGACAGTTCTCGTATTCTGCATTGTTTTTTCTTAATTTTTAAACAGAGTTCTAACGTTTTAACTTGTGTACACAATTTTAAAGGGCTGAAATCAGCACGAAAATTAATTTTAATTGTCGTGCTGGATAGTTTTTAGATATCTGGCGACAATTCTCGACAGTTCTCGTATACTGCATTGTTTTTTCCTTAATTTTTAAACAGAGTTCTAACGTTTTAACTTGTTTACACAATTTTAAAAGGCTGAAATCAGCACGAAAATTAATTTTAATTGTCGTGCTGGATAGTTTTTAGATATCTGGCGACAATTCTCGACAGTTCTCGTATTCTGCATTGTTTTTTCTTAATTTTTAAACAGAGTTCTAACGTTTTAACTTGTGTACACAATTTTAAAGGGCTGAAATCAGCACGAAAATTAATTTTAATTGTCGTGCTGGATAGTTTTTAGATATCTGGCGACAATTCTCGACAGTTCTCGTATTCTGCATTGTTTTTTCTTAATTTTTAAACAGAGTTCTATCGTTTAAACTTGTGTACACAATTTTAAAAGGCTGAAATCAGCACGAAAATTAATTTTAATTGTCGTGCTGATAGTTTTTAGATATCTGGCGACAATTCTCGACAGTTCTCGTATACTGCATTGTTTTTCCTTAATTTTTAAACAGAGTTCTAACGTTTTAACTTGTTTACACAATTTTAAAAGGCTGAAATCAGCACGAAAATTAATTTTAATTGTCGTGCTGGATAGTTTTTAGATATCTGGCGACAATTCTCGACAGTTCTCGTATTCTGCATTGTTTTTTCTTAATTTTTAAACAGAGTTCTAACGTTTTAACTTGTGTACACAATTTTAAAGGGCTGAAATCAGCACGAAAATTAATTTTAATTGTCGTGCTGGATAGTTTTTAGATATCTGGCGACAATTCTCGACAGTTCTCGTATTCTGCATTGTTTTTTCTTAATTTTTAAACAGAGTTCTAACGTTTTAACTTGTGTACACAATTTTAAAAGGCTGAAATCAGCACGAAAATTAATTTTAATTGTCGTGCTGGATAGTTTTTAGATATCTGGCGACAATTCTCGACAGTTCTCGTATCTGCATTGTTTTTTCTTAATTTTTAAACAGAGTTCTAACGTTTTAACTTGTGTACACAATTTTAAAGGCTGAAATCAGCACGAAAATTAATTTTAATTGTCGTGCTGGATAGTTTTTAGATATCTGGCGACAATTCTCGACAGTTCTCGTATTCTGCATTGTTTTTTCTTAATTTTTAAACAGAGTTCTAACGTTTTAACTTGTGTACACAATTTTAAAAGGCTGAAATCAGCACGAAAATTAATTTTAATTGTCGTGCTGATAGTTTTTAGATATCTGGCGACAATTCTCGACAGTTCTCGTATTCTGCATTGTTTTTTCTTAATTTTTAAACAGAGTTCTAACGTTTTAACTTGTGTACACAATTTTAAAGGGCTGAAATCAGCACGAAAATTAATTTTAATTGTCGTGCTGGATAGTTTTTAGATATCTGGCGACAATTCTCGACAGTTCTCGTATACTGCATTGTTTTTCCTTAATTTTTTAAACAGAGTTCTAACGTTTTAACTTGTTTACACAATTTTAAAAGGCTGAAATCAGCACGAAAATTAATTTTAATTGTCGTGCTGATAGTTTTTAGATATCTGGCAACAATTCTCGACAGTTCTCGTATTCTGCATTGTTTTTTCTTAATTTTTAAACAGAGTTCTAACGTTTTAAACTTGTGTACACAATTTTAAAGGCTGAAATCAGCACGAAAATTAATTTTAATTGTCGTGCTGGATAGTTTTTAGATATCTGGCGACAATTCTCGACAGTTCTCGTATTACTGCATTGTTTTTCCTTAATTTTTAAACAGAGTTCTAACGTTTTAACTTGTTTACACAATTTTAAAAGGCTGAAATCAGCACGAAAATTAATTTTAATTGTCGTGCTGGATAGTTTTTAGATATCTGGCGACAATTCTCGACAGTTCTCGTATACTGCATTGTTTTTCCTTAATTTTTAAACAGAGTTCTAACGTTTTAACTTGTGTACACAATTTTAAAGGCTGAAATCAGCACGAAAATTAATTTTAATTGTCGTGCTGGATAGTTTTTAGATATCTGGCGACAATTCTCGACAGTTCTCGTATTCTGCATTGTTTTTCTTAATTTTTAAACAGAGTTCTAACGTTTTAACTTGTGTACACAATTTTAAAGGGCTGAAATCAGCACGAAAATTAATTTTAATTGTCGTGCTGGATAGTTTTTAGATATCTGGCGACAATTCTCGACAGTTCTCGTATTACTGCATTGTTTTTCCTTAATTTTTAAACAGAGTTCTAACGTTTTAACTTGTTTACACAATTTTAAAAGGCTGAAATCAGCACGAAAATTAATTTTAATTGTCGTGCTGAATAGTTTTTAGATATCTGGCGACAATTCTCGACAGTTCTCGTATTCTGCATTGTTTTTTCTTAATTTTTAAACAGAGTTCTAACGTTTTAACTTGTGTACACAATTTTAAAGGCTGAAATCAGCACGAAATTAATTTTAATTGTCGTGCTGGATAGTTTTTAGATATCTGGCGACAATTCTCGACAGTTCTCGTATTCTGCATTGTTTTTCTTAATTTTTAAACAGAGTTCTAACGTTTTAACTTGTGTACACAATTTTAAAAGGCTGAAATCAGCACGAAAATTAATTTTAATTGTCGTGCTGGATAGTTTTTAGATATCTGGCGACAATTCTCGACAGTTCTCGTATACTGCATTGTTTTTCCTTAATTTTTAAACAGAGTTCTAACGTTTTAACTTGTTTACACAATTTTAAAAGGCTGAAATCAGCACGAAAATTAATTTTAATTGTCGTGCTGGATAGTTTTTAGATATCTGGCGACAATTCTCGACAGTTCTCGTATTCTGCATTGTTTTTTCTTAATTTTTAAACAGAGTTCTAACGTTTTAACTTGTGTACACAATTTTAAAGGGCTGAAATCAGCACGAAAAATTAATTTTAATTGTCGTGCTGGATAGTTTTTAGATATCTGGCGACAATTCTCGACAGTTCTCGTATTCTGCATTGTTTTTTCTTAATTTTTAAACAGAGTTCTAACGTTTTAACTTGTGTACACAATTTTAAAGGGCTGAAATCAGCACGAAAATTAATTTTAATTGTCGTGCTGGATAGTTTTTAGATATCTGGCGACAATTCTCGACAGTTCTCGTATTCTGCATTGTTTTTTCTTAATTTTTAAACAGAGTTCTAACGTTTTAACTTGTGTACACAATTTTAAAGGGCTGAAATCAGCACGAAAATTAATTTTAATTGTCGTGCTGGATAGTTTTTAGATATCTGGCGACAATTCTCGACAGTTCTCGTATTCTGCATTGTTTTTTCTTAATTTTTAAACAGAGTTCTAACGTTTTAAACTTGTGTACACAATTTTAAAAGGGCTGAAATCAGCACGAAAATTAATTTTAATTGTCGTGCTGGATAGTTTTTAGATATCTGGCGACAATTCTCGACAGTTCTCGTATTCTGCATTGTTTTTTCTTAATTTTTAAACAGAGTTCTAACGTTTTAAACTTGTGTACACAATTTTAAAAGGCTGAAATCAGCACGAAAATTAATTTTAATTGTCGTGCTGGATAGTTTTTAGATATCTGGCGACAATTCTCGACAGTTCTCGTATTCTGCATTGTTTTTTCTTAATTTTTAAACAGAGTTCTATCGTTTAAACTTGTGTACACAATTTTAAAAGGCTGAAATCAGCACGAAAATTAATTTTAATTGTCGTGCTGGATAGTTTTTAGATATCTGGCGACAATTCTCGACAGTTCTCGTATTCTGCATTGTTTTTTCTTAATTTTTAAACAGAGTTCTAACGTTTTAACTTGTGTACACAATTTTAAAGGGCTGAAATCAGCACGAAAATTAATTTTAATTGTCGTGCTGGATAGTTTTTAGATATCTGGCGACAATTCTCGACAGTTCTCGTATTCTGCATTGTTTTTCTTAATTTTTAAACAGAGTTCTAACGTTTTAACTTGTGTACACAATTTTAAAGGGCTGAAATCAGCACGAAAATTAATTTTAATTGTCGTGCTGGATAGTTTTTAGATATCTGGCGACAATTCTCGACAGTTCTCGTATTCTGCATTGTTTTTTCTTAATTTTTAAACAGAGTTCTAACGTTTTAACTTGTGTACACAATTTTAAAGGGCTGAAATCAGCACGAAAATTAATTTTAATTGTCGTGCTGGATAGTTTTTAGATATCTGGCGACAATTCTCGACAGTTCTCGTATTCTGCATTGTTTTTTCTTAATTTTTAAACAGAGTTCTAACGTTTTAACTTGTGTACACAATTTTAAAGGGCTGAAATCAGCACGAAAATTAATTTTAATTGTCGTGCTGGATAGTTTTTAGATATCTGGCGACAATTCTCGACAGTTCTCGGTATTCTGCATTGTTTTTTCTTAATTTTTAAACAGAGTTCTAACGTTTTAACTTGTGTACACAATTTTAAAGGGCTGAAATCAGCACGAAAATTAATTTTAATTGTCGTGCTGGATAGTTTTTAGATATCTGGCGACAATTCTCGACAGTTCTCGTATTCTGCATTGTTTTTTCTTAATTTTTAAACAGAGTTCTATCGTTTAAACTTGTGTACACAATTTTAAAAGGCTGAAATCAGCACGAAAATTAATTTTAATTGTCGTGCTGGATAGTTTTTAGATATCTGGCGACAATTCTCGACAGTTCTCGTATTCTGCATTGTTTTTTCTTAATTTTTAAACAGAGTTCTAACGTTTTAACTTGTGTACACAATTTTAAAGGGCTGAAATCAGCACGAAAATTAATTTTAATTGTCGTGCTGGATAGTTTTTAGATATCTGGCGACAATTCTCGACAGTTCTTGTATACTGCATTGTTTTTCCTTAATTTTTAAACAGAGTTCTAACGTTTTAACTTGTTTACACAATTTTAAAAGGCTGAAATCAGCACGAAAATTAATTTTAATTGTCGTGCTGGATAGTTTTTAGATATCTGGCGACAATTCTCGACAGTTCTCGTATTCTGCATTGTTTTTTTCTTAATTTTTAAACAGAGTTCTAACGTTTTAACTTGTGTACACAATTTTAAAGGGCTGAAATCAGCACGAAAATTAATTTTAATTGTCGTGCTGGATAGTTTTTAGATATCTGGCGACAATTCTCGACAGTTCTCGTATACTGCATTGTTTTTTTCTTAATTTTTAAACAGAGTTCTAACGTTTTAACTTGTGTACACAATTTTAAAGGGCTGAAATCAGCACGAAAATTAATTTTAATTGTCGTGCTGGATAGTTTTTAGATATCTGGCGACAATTCTCGACAGTTCTCGTATTCTGCATTGTTTTTTCTTAATTTTTAAACAGAGTTCTAACGTTTGAACTTGTGTACACAATTTTAAAGGCTGAAATCAGCACGAAATTTAATTTTAATTGTCGTGCTGGATAGTTTTTAGATATCTGGCGACAATTCTCGACAGTTCTCGTATACTGCATTGTTTTTCTTAATTTTTAAACAGAGTTCTAACGTTTTAACTTGTGTACACAATTTTAAAGGGCTGAAATCAGCACGAAAATTAATTTTAATTGTCGTGCTGGATAGTTTTTAGATATCTGGCGACAATTCTCGACAGTTCTCGTATTCTGCATTGTTTTTTCTTAATTTTTAAACAGAGTTCTAACGTTTTAACTTGTGTACACAATTTTAAAGGGCTGAAATCAGCACGAAAATTAATTTTAATTGTCGTGCTGGATAGTTTTTAGATATCTGGCGACAATTCTCGACAGTTCTCGTATTCTGCATTGTTTTTTCTTAATTTTTAAACAGAGTTCTATCGTTTTAACTTGTGTACACAATTTTAAAGGCTGAAATCAGCACGAAAATTAATTTTAATTGTCGTGCTGGATAGTTTTTAGATATCTGGCGACAATTCTCGACAGTTCTCGTATTCTGCATTGTTTTTTCTTAATTTTTAAACAGAGTTCTAACGTTTTAACTTGTGTACACAATTTTAAAGGGCTGAAATCAGCACGAAAATTAATTTTAATTGTCGTGCTGGATAGTTTTTAGATATCTGGCGACAATTCTCGACAGTTCTTGTATACTGCATTGTTTTTCCTTAATTTTTAAACAGAGTTCTAACGTTTTAACTTGTTTACACAATTTTAAAAGGCTGAAATCAGCACGAAAATTAATTTTAATTGTCGTGCTGGATAGTTTTTAGATATCTGGCGACAATTCTCGACAGTTCTCGTATTCTGCATTGTTTTTTCTTAATTTTTAAACAGAGTTCTATCGTTTAAACTTGTGTACACAATTTTAAAAGGCTGAAATCAGCACGAAAATTAATTTTAATTGTCTTGCTTGATAGTTTTTAGATATCTGGCGACAATTCTCGACAGTTCTGGTATACTGCATTGTTTTTCCTTAATTTTTAAACAGAGTTCTAACGTTTTAACTTGTTTACACAATTTTAAAGGCTGAAATCAGCACGAAAATTAATTTTAATTGTCGTGCTGGATAGTTTTTAGATATCTGGCGACAATTCTCGACAGTTCTCGTATTCTGCATTGTTTTTTCTTAATTTTTAAACAGAGTTCTAACGTTTTAACTTGTGTACACAATTTTAAAGGGCTGAAATCAGCACGAAAATTAATTTTAATTGTCGTGCTGGATAGTTTTTAGATATCTGGCGACAATTCTCGACAGTTCTCGTATTCTGCATTGTTTTTTTCTTAATTTTTAAACAGAGTTCTAACGTTTTAACTTGTGTACACAATTTTAAAGGGCTGAAATCAGCACGAAAATTAATTTTAATTGTCGTGCTGGATAGTTTTTAGATATCTGGCGACAATTCTCGACAGTTCTCGTATTCTGCATTGTTTTTTCTTAATTTTTAAACAGAGTTCTAACGTTTTAACTTGTGTACACAATTTTAAAGGGCTGAAATCAGCACGAAAATTAATTTTAATTGTCGTGCTGGATAGTTTTTAGATATCTGGCGACAATTCTCGACAGTTCTCGTATTCTGCATTGTTTTTTCTTAATTTTTAAACAGAGTTCTAACGTTTTAACTTGTGTACACAATTTTAAAGGGCTGAAATCAGCACGAAAATTAATTTTAATTGTCGTGCTGGATAGTTTTTAGATATCTGGCGACAATTCTCGACAGTTCTTGTATTCTGCATTGTTTTTTCTTAATTTTTAAACAGAGTTCTAACGTTTTAACTTGTGTACACAATTTTAAAGGGCTGAAATCAGCACGAAAATTAATTTTAATTGTCGTGCTGGATAGTTTTTAGATATCTGGCGACAATTCTCGACAGTTCTCGTATTCTGCATTGTTTTTTCTTAATTTTTAAACAGAGTTCTATCGTTTAAACTTGTGTACACAATTTTAAAAGGCTGAAATCAGCACGAAAATTAATTTTAATTGTCTTGCTTGATAGTTTTTAGATATCTGGCGACAATTCTCGACTGTTCTCGTATACTGCATTGTTTTTCCTTAATTTTTAAACAGAGTTCTAACGTTTTAACTTGTTTACACAATTTTAAAAGGCTGAAATCAGCACGAAAATTAATTTTAATTGTCTTGCTTGATAGTTTTTAGATATCTGGCGACAATTCTCGACAGTTCTCGTATACTGCATTGTTTTTCCTTAATTTTTAAACAGAGTTCTAACGTTTTAACTTGTTTACACAATTTTAAAAGGCTGAAATCAGCACGAAAATTAATTTTAATTGTCGTGCTGGATAGTTTTTAGATATCTGGCGACAATTCTCGACAGTTCTCGTATTCTGCATTGTTTTTTCTTAATTTTTAAACAGAGTTCTAACGTTTTAACTTGTGTACACAATTTTAAAGGGCTGAAATCAGCACGAAAATTAATTTTAATTGTCGTGCTGGATAGTTTTTAGATATCTGGCGACAATTCTCGACAGTTCTCGTATACTGCATTGTTTTTTCTTAATTTTTAAACAGAGTTCTAACGTTTTAACTTGTGTACACAATTTTAAAGGGCTGAAATCAGCACGAAAATTAATTTTAATTGTCGTGCTGGATAGTTTTTAGATATCTGGCGACAATTCTCGACAGTTCTCGTATTCTGCATTGTTTTTTCTTAATTTTTATACAGAGTTCTAACGTTTTAACTTGTGTACACAATTTTAAAGGGCTGAAATCAGCACGAAAATTAATTTTAATTGTCGTGCTGGATAGTTTTTAGATATCTGGCGACAATTCTCGACAGTTCTCGTATTCTGCATTGTTTTTTCTTAATTTTTAAACAGAGTTCTAACGTTTTAACTTGTGTACACAATTTTAAAGGGCTGAAATCAGCACGAAAATTAATTTTAATTGTCTTCCTTGATAGTTTTTAGATATCTGGCGACAATTCTCGACAGTTCTCGTATACTGCATTGTTTTTCCTTAATTTTTAAACAGAGTTCTAACGTTTTAACTTGTTTACACAATTTTAAAGGGCTGAAATCAGCACGAAAATTAATTTTAATTGTCGTGTTGGATAGTTTTTAGATATCTGGCGACAATTCTCGACAGTTCTCGTATAGTGCATTGTTTTTCCTTAATTTTTAAACAGAGTTCTAACGTTTTAACTTGTGTACACAATTTTAAAGGGCTGAAATCAGCACGAAAATTAATTTTAATTGTCGTGCTGGATAGTTTTTAGATATCTGGCGACAATTCTCGACAGTTCTCGTATTCTGCATTGTTTTTTCTTAATTTTTAAACAGAGTTCTAACGTTTTAACTTGTGTACACAATTTTAAATGGCTGAAATCAGCACGAAATTTAATTTTAATTGTCGTGCTGGATAGTTTTTACATATCTGACGACAAATTTCGACAATTCTTGTATAGATTTGTGTTTTTTAATTTTTTTTTGTAGTTGTTAATTTTTTTATCATTATTGTTATAATATTTATTAATATTTTAGTACATTTTTAATTGCAATCAGCGTACTATCACTGATTCACAGTGGTATATTTATATATGCGCTGTGATAATTAGCTGTGATATTTATATAGTTGTAAAAATCGAAAAATGTTATATTACTTTTAATTTTTATTTTCTTAATAGTTGATACTTATTTCTCAAAAAGAAACATGCTAAAAGATAGTGTTACAAATCGAACATCTCGACATGACGTCTTTGATAAGAAATATCAAAATACAATTAAACAAAAAATCTATTTTTTTTTAATACATCATTTTTTTGACTTCCATTAATACGACTTTTTTTCTATTGTTAATTACCACTATCGCGCTTCTGCATAAGCCGCAATTGCATGCCTGCATTATAGTAGCCCAATAATAGCTTGCATTAAATTATAAGTATTTTGTAAGCTATATTGTGCTGATTGTATTTTATTGGAAGACTATTAAAAAACTTTAGAAGGCCACGTTTTTCTCCCTACATCATACTTGAAAATATAATTATGCAAATGAATGAATGTCT
>NW_023415546.1:0-19792 GCF_013373865.1 Monomorium pharaonis | reverse complement strand
GGTCGCGACCGATATAGCCCGGATTAGTACGAACAACACTGGTGTTATACTCGTTATCGTTGCGCGATAAGATAAGGGTAGATGGGTTGAGCGCACCCCCAATACTCGGTGATTCGAGAGAATTGTTTCACCCGGTATAATTTCAAAGAGTGTCTGACCAGAGGCGTCTTCTAATTCCGTTCAGATTAGCAACGTGACATTTCCATCTGTGTTACTTTCTCATTACCTTGCCCGGCAATTACAGCTGCATTAAAAGCAACTCGTTTTTATCGAACGCAATTACCTTTTCATCGCACCTGTGTTTACCATTTCGCGAATGGGTTACATACAGTTTTCATTATCGGCTAATTATATAATGGACTTTTAGTATTTGGAAAACTCGCAAATAATGCAACTATTTTTAAATATTTTATGTTACCTGCTTTATAATTCTTTTACACACACACATATATATATATTTATACATTTTGCAAATAACTTTATTGTTAGATTATAAAACCGTTGTTAATCTCCGTTGTTAACATTTTAGATTAGTGCAAATAAATTCGATGAAGTCGAATTCATACCTTTTATTTATGTAAAATTAAAACTACATAAATTATTAATAAATTATTAAAAACAAGAAACAGTACTGCAGCTACAGAGTAATATGCTTCGAAAATGGATGACGCAATTTATTTGAAAAACCTATGGTAAATATTAGGAAATTACACGTCGTGCGAGAGCGTTTTATTGTCGGCGAGCTTACTTTTCACGCTAGTCTGGGGTGCTGCCCTCGCCGGTTAAGACGACTTAATACTCCAAAGGGGGTCTCTCGCCTGCTGCACGGTACGTGCTACGTGTTGAACATGTCCTGCACATGCATGCGCCGAGAATGTGGCGGATGCAGAGGAAACGCGTGCTGCTGCGCCCAAGCGATAAACATGGGTAAAATACGGCGTACGAGGAACATTATTTACCGTTAACAAAGCGTTCAATAAAATAATTCGCTGTAATCCGAGAGGAAAATGTCGGCTGATATTTTGCGGCGTGAAAAATATTACTGTCCAGTAAATGTGCACACAGGACATGTAACAGGGCAGAGACGTCATAGGGGGAGTATATCTAAAACACTGAGATGTAATCTGGGATTTACTACGGAAAAATATTACGCGACCTTTTTAACGTAATTGGCTCCTTGGGACATTCCTAATTATTTTTTCCGTTCTTTATGACAAGAAGATGGTAAAAGTAAAAGAAAAAGCAACGTGTTTGTAAGCTCTTTGTGTTTTTAATTTCCTAATTGTAGTAATAAACAAAATAAGTAAAACGTGTTTTTCTCATTATTTGTTAGCAACGTAACATATATGTTATACAATATTAATTACATTAATTAAGGTTATAGAAATTATTTCTTGATTACTTATGAGAAGAAAAAAACAGAGGAGGGGATGATTTCATGAGTAGTTAGAAATTGTGGATCGTTTCCAACGAAAACATATCGGACTGTCTAAAAGTGAGCTTTGCTGAATCTTTCGACGAGATCATCCGGAATTCCCCTGAAAATTTTGTTCGGATCTCCGGAACACTGTCACAGCTTCGGATAAACAACGGATCGATGCAACGCGTTTTCTCGAGCCTCGGATGGCTGCTCTCGACTATAATCCACGGTTTTTCCACAATGGTTCTATTCACGAAAGCCGCAAGCGAAGCGACTGTTTATACCACACGATCAGCGTTTCGCTATTTTGTTTGCCAAAATATCACGATACGTCAAAGAAGTACAGTGAAGTGCCATTCATTTTTGCCGGGGCCAAGAATTTGACAGTTTCGTAACGTACTAAGTGTCAGGATGTTGAATTTTGTGCAATATCTTTCTGATGATAAAAATGTAAGTGCTTCTTTTCTTTCATAACACTTCGAAGTAATTTGTGAGATTAAAAGACGTTTGAAATTAAAAATGTTTTATGGTATTTTTTTAATCAATATAATATTAAGCTTAAGATACTAATTTCTACATAAGTTAAAATAAAATTAAACATATTATAAAAACTAATTTAATCAGTAAATATGTGAATAATTTGTCAAATTATTATCAATTGATTATTAACATTTTCAGACTAGATAATTTATTTAAATATAGTAATTACCTGCTGTGTAAAATAAGTCATATATATTTAGATGTTATTTGAATAATTGGATGTAATATTATTTTGAATATATATAATTATATAAATATTTATAAAATATATATAGTTATATAATTATAAAACAATTAAGATAAGGTAATTATTCAGATTAACATAGTATTTGTATCCTTTTATTTAACAATAAATTATTTCATTAAAAATTATCTAAATAGTTTAATAATTGTTACACATATACAACACATTTTGCAAACACGTAATAATGCAAATATTTTTTTTATGAGTTCATATAACTCACTGCACATCAATGAAATAAATTTATTTTGCTCTCTCTCTCTCTCTCTCTCTCTCTCTCTCTCTCTCTCTCCTCTCATCTCGGTTTTCTTGTTCTTCGCATAATAATGAAATTTGGAAACTTCGTAATTATGAAATTCAACGGAGACCCGGATACTATCGCTTTTTAAGATTCACCTGGTACTTTCGCGACTGCCGCGAAGTTCCCTCTAATTAAATTTTTCGAACAGCCCACGGAAATTTGCATTTATTCGCTCATTGTTATTCAACGCTATGTCTATGTACAATGTTTCTTTTCTCATCGAACGCTTTCTTTCCTTGCCGAATTCGAGAAGTTTAAATATAGATGTTTAAATACTATTATGTTCTCATCTCACGCGCTTTGTGTATACAATCTTAATGCTCACTTGAATATATCAGCAGCTTTATGTTGCCGCTTATAAGGCACAGCCTTAGCGAAGTTCGCGTTAATAATAAATTTTTCCCTTTTTATCATGTAAATCTTTGGAAAATAATAAAATAATAAATAATAAAATAATTTTTAATTACACAAACGTAATAAAAAGATTTTAATGTATAAGAAATGCAAACTTTTGTTAATTTTGTAATTAAAAATATACAGTTATGCGTGTAAAGAAATAAAGTAAACGCAATTTTACAAGAATATCATATATAAAAATTTTCAATTTTTCTCTATTTTATATATTTAAGCATTTCGACGTACTTAATTACCGTACCGACGGAAAAGCAGCTTTAGTTGCGGTAACACAAGTTCGCGGAAATATTAAAATAATTGTCAAACATTTCTCCGCAGTCCAGTGCGATGCAACGGCCGTTTTCATCGACGTAGCAAAAAGCGAAATATTTTTGCTTCCGGTTTGCGCCCAGCGCTCGTTTTCCTCTTTCGCGCTTGTCAAGAAAAGAGGCCGGAAAAAATTTCCCGCTTTTTGCATCCGTCGCGAGCTTCGTATCGCTCTCTCGCGTGCGCGCGCACAACTGTTATTTTCATTATGTCAAAGAATTTCCATTTGCCGTAGTGCAACGGTTCTCGTTTGAGAAAATACATCTTTTTTCTCGGATGACAAAATTGATCATACATTGATACATTGACACGTTCCATAAAATCCTACCAAAAATCGTTGTGTTTAAACTGCATACCCTTGAGCAAAATAAGTCCCAGTAGAAAAAGCCAATTTCACGCTATGCACAGACGCAGCAATGTATAACATTGCTGTTAATAATATCCGATAATACTTTTGATCAACTTAAAGTCTCGATTTTTCTTAAATTATTAAGATATTATTATTAATGTTAACAATTTTCAAATTTCAACATCAACTTAACTAAATTTACCCACCACAATAACTAAAAAATATTAATTTTCTTAAACTCAAGAAATTACTTCTTTATGATTAACAACTACTCAAGAAATGTATTTGTATA
The DNA here is from genome assembly GCF_013373865.1 of Monomorium pharaonis. NCBI lineage: Eukaryota > Metazoa > Arthropoda > Insecta > Hymenoptera > Formicidae > Monomorium > Monomorium pharaonis. The sequence goes on along the minus strand of NW_023415546.1, from coordinate 15,929 downwards.
TAAGAAAAAACTTATTTAAAAAAAAAAAACTTAAAAAAAAATGCTGACAATTATTTATTAGTTATCTTCGGTAACTACATCGCGTTACATCTGAGTAAATAGTTTTCAATAGTAATCAAATTTTATTACTTAAATGTAAGGTAATCTTCTTTTTATGAGAATGAAAACAATAGTGCTATAAATAAAGTAATCCTTATAATAAACATCTTAATCTAGTGCAAAGCAAGAAAATTTAATAAAGTGATTCATAGTCACGCAAATAAATCCCTGCGATGAAAGAATATAAAAATCATTGCTTGGATACCCTTGTTCGCGTAAATAGGAACAATAAAGACTCCGACTGCGCGTCTTTTGCTTGCAGTTTCATTAATCCAATTCAACACTCACCCTTTCCGCATTTATCTCGTCTTAAAAATTTACAGACTAAGAAAATGGTCTTGTTTTGTCCTGTTCATTTCTTTTCATTTCGCGATAATTTCCTCTTAGTTTTACGCTTCTCGTTTTACTTGTCCTCCGATTGGCCGCGCGGAGTTAAAATTTATCGATGACATTCAACGACGGAGCTAGAGATATTTCCTGGGTTACACGTTCACGCGTTCTTCTCTCGTTGCTCATAACAGACAGCAAGCGGGAGGAAAGGGGGAAGAATGCAGAGTTACCCTATCCTAATTTTCGTAATACCGTCGAGCTAGAAACATTGGAATACTCTGTTTAATTATAATTCGTTGTAAGAGAAGACTTGCTGTACAATCCATATCCGACGCAACGCCTGTTCGTGTACGTTATGAATAGTAATGAAGAATGAATTATGAAGAATTTATTTACGACGCGCCCGCGTTGGTCAAATTAGTACGGTAAATTAAATTAAATTAGTTCACGAAAGCAGTTATAGCTGAAAGTAGTTGTGTATACACTTCTTTTGTAAACATGGAGTCCTTACAGTGTTTGGTACGATAAATTAATAAAATCCCGCCCTTTTATCCTGTTATTAAACTTTCTTTTACTTTTCCTCGTATATAGTAGTTTTCACGTATGTATAGGATCTTTTTATAAGGAATAACTTATAAAATTTTTAACGTAGCGTAAAGCATGTTACTGTGCTTTTAAATTTTATGAGCTTGTATGTCAAAATTAATTAGCGTGATTAATTAACGCTGTAGAGTGAGCTATAAACTTATGTCGTAAAGAAATTATACATCGTGCAAGAACGAGTGGTATACCAGCGTACGTTTGAGAGCATATATCTTCTATAATGTAATGAATTTTTATTACTAACCTTTAACAACTTTTGGTACAGTGCAAAAATTGCACATACGCAATACGTGCACAAAAAATATTCTATACATATATAATATAAATTATTTCTCAATAATAAAACGTATTGTTCATATGTGCTAAACTCAACGTATACTATAAAGAGTTAAAGAGGAAAGGTTTAAATTCTCCAAGAAATATTCTGTACTACCTTTTACTCTGTGGAAATTTAAGCCACTCGCTCGATATCACCGAACTCGATACTAGGAAGCTACGATATGCATTTCAAGACGGTCTTAAGGAAGGCACGATCGATGGTGGATTTGGGTATATTATATCGAAGCGAAGGAAAAGCCATTTCCCATTCCGCGCTGGTTGAATTGCTGGAAAAGCTGAAACACGAACGATTAAAATGCACTCGAATATTAAGATCTGCTATTAAGAGACGCATCCTCCAAGTAATTCGTCGCGCGCTCGTCTCGCTCTAAAATCTTCTCAATTTTCTCCCCTCATTTATTCTATTGGCGTAGATTAAGCATTAATTGTGGCGAGCTACTATGAACGGAGGTAAAAAGTGAAGAAAATGGCCTGGCGCCTCAGTCCTACGTCTATTGTGAGACTTTCGCTTGTTTTTCTTAAAGTTGCATTATATTAGAGTTTACGTCACTTTACTCGGATCGCTGTTTACTTTAAAATCTGCAAGTATTCAGAAGTTGCATTTAATTTTGATCATTTATACTTTTTGCATTATTAAACTTTTGTACTCGTAAAACTTTTAAATCTTTATTCTGTGCATACATTTAAAGTAATTTATTAGTTGTATAATTTTTTTTTTCATATAAAGAGAATTATTTCTTAGAATTTATTCTCTAAATTATGGCAGTCGTGAGACCATATAATATTACAAAAAATTATATATAATGTCTTAGCAAAATTTAATCAAACTCTTATTATTTTATTATAGTAAATATTAATAAACAAGAAAATCTTTTCAATATGTAGTCCCATTATTATATGGTCCGATTATCATTTTGAGAATAAATTCTAAAAAAAAAAACTCTTCATGTATTGCCTGTTTTGACAACGTGAATAAATTGTACCATATTTTCTATTATTTGTAAAACTGTTAAAGTACAATATACAAACTCTTTGTAACTATAATATTATTTATGATAAAATTACTTTAAATTACAGTTCTATGCTTAACAACATTAAGAAATAATAGAAAAAGAAAAGACAGTCTCTAGTCGGATGTATATGTATAATTACGATGAAAAACAGAAAGTGCAATTTCAGCGGATTAAATGAGATGTATATCTAAGTTTGTACAGATGGTCCTTTGTTAGGCGTTTATAATAGTAAAGTTGCAAATTACGCGGGATAATTGGTATCACCACAAACAGTTCAAATATACAAAAGTTATTCGTACCATACTTTAATATAACTGAGTAATTTCATATGTCTTATATAAGATATAGAAATGTCTTTCCTCAGTATGAAACAGAATTGCTATTAAATATGATTATTAAAAAATATAAAATTTTATTCTACTTATTTGCCTGTTTGCCAAAAAAATACATTGGAAATTTCATTCATTAAATTTAATATTTGAAGAGAAACATTTATTCATAAAACCTAATATTTAAGAAAAAAAAAGTACGGAAGATAAAGTCCATATTTCAATTTAAGATCGTATTTGAGTCGAGTACAATTCGTTGTATTTATTCAGTTATATATATGTATAACGTATTTAAGTAGTAAATTTTTTAAATGTAATATAGAAGAAAATGTATCGCAACAAGTTAAGAACTGAATTAAACATTCGCGTTTGACATCGGTTTATGACGCGAGGGGCATATCCTAAACAGTTTTATTTAAATTACCTTGGGGCGCATTTAAAAAATACGTACAAACAAACACTGTTGCACGGGATGAGTTTCCGTCGCGAAACGTTACTTCAATGGTTTAAATAACATAAAAGTGTAAAATAAAAGTAGTCCACTTTGCACACAGGTGACCGTCTATATTGTCTGCCATTGAAATTCTCAGCAATTACACGGGATTACTGCCGTCCGCGGGAACTTCTTCGGTGTACGAGCACATTTAAGTCGGTTTAATATCATTCCCATGAAATTTCTTTCTGCCATTACACCCGTTATTTACATAAGCCATGACTTCGAGCCTGTTAGGAAATGGTTACGGGCTTTCAGGATTCTTAACGCTCCAATTGTTCCGACCTACTGCTTAATCCTTCGAATTCATTTTAAATGTCTATGTGAGAGGAATGTAATTGCACAATAATATCAGAAAATGTTGACTACGTAGCAATATCAATTAATTATATAAAATACTCGTATGAAATTATAAGTCAAAATACTATTACTAGACTGTAATGTATGAGAAAAAAGGAATAGCGAGAAGTGATTTTAATAATAATTTTGAAATGTATAACTATATATATAATTTAAAAAATACGGACGTTATACGGGAAAGTAATACATCTCATTATGCATTATTTGATAACGGAGTAACTACTACTAGGATCGATAAACCCCTTCGCTAAGCTCTTCTACGGGATTAAGAGTTCCAATTATCGTCCGCTGTAGGGACGGTAACAGAAGAAAGTGCAAACTTCTGACGTTTCCTAACACTCTACGGGGAACAAAGGGTTAAGAATATCGATAAATGAAAAACGTTCCTCTCATTCTACACAGACTGGCGGAACTGGAATAGCGCAATATCGGATTTCGCACAACAAAGGAATCGAGGAGGTCAAAGCGTTCCACAGCGGTATGAAAATACGAGGGACACCGAACGAGGTCTTTTCTTTCGCAAAATTTCGCACTGCGAAAGAATTAAAGTACACGGTACGAGTTCTCTTAACGAAATTGTGTAACCTGCGAGGACGTAGCGTTTACCCGGCGATGTAATTAATTCGCAGTGCGTTTTTTTTGGTCGAGCGACGAGTTAATCGACGCAAGCGCTAAGTAAGAGGAATTGAATTTACACAGTTGGAAAGTGCAACTCTTTTTCTCCTGTCATTGAGATACTCTTCAATTAAGTAAAAAATAACCAGTTGCGTCGTATGCATTTTCAACTAATTAATGCATCGCGTAAGAGAAGACTGTCATATGATGTGGTCTGCTTATAAAAGCATCAGTACTGTATCTCTAGAAAACTTATATGTAGAGATATATTGTTTAATTTGACACAATGCATTAATTAAAAAGATTTAGAAAAATATTTTAAAAATTATGCATATATATATATATATATATATATAATGTTTAAAGTTTTTCGAGACAATGCTACATAAATACTTTTTACGAACAGATAAATCCTATTTCATTAACTAAAGGGATTAACAAGTCTCTTTAATCTTACTCGACACATCATTTACAATTGCAGCTTCGAATTCCATTATTTCTTTTTGCGCTATAGAATCTAGTTAGCAACGAAAAAACGCGTTCACTCGAATCTTTTCCTTCTCTTCGATAGCGGAGAACATTTTAGTGAACTATTAATCAAACTTATATTCTCTTCTTCTTCGATAGGAGAAAATGGCTAAAGAATTTTGTGAAATTACAAAGTGAAGTTTCACTATTCGGCGCTTTTGTTGAAAAGAAGAGCGATTGAGGCGCCGAAAAACGCATTTACGACGACTCGGTAAGATCGAGCTGACTTACATGAGAGAACGTTCGCCTCGTATGTCATTGAAATTCCCCGCAATTACGCGAAACATACGGCCAGGAGAGCATTACCAATGGTGCAACGGACGACTTCTTCGGTATTCGAGTGCGTGGGAGCTGATGTAATATGGGTCGTTCTTTGCATCTGGGAATCTCGTTGAAATCCCACGGCGCTGATTTCTTCCATTGGTTACTGTTTTGAATTTAGAGTGCTTATTCATCGGGCACGTTATTTTGTAGAGTTATTATTTGGCCAAATTTTTGGAATTTTTCTGCTTGCAATTGTAAATTAACTTGATAACGTTTCTGTATCAAAAATTCAGTTTATTCTTTATGTCTGTTTTGGGATTCTAAAGTTTTTGTTTTCGAGATTTATCCGTCTGTTTCTTCTTTAACTCATGGGAAATTTATTTTTATTATTATTTAAGCAAGAGGATGCTCAAATCCATTTCATGCTCAAATCCATTACGTTTTTTTTTCAAATAAAAAAATATGTGCTTTATAAGTAGTTTATAATTTGTTTAGATAATAAAATGTTAAAGTTGTACTAATTATAATAAAAATTATTAATAATAATTATTTTTATTATATATATGTATATATCTATATATATTTACTTGTGTAACATGTTCAAATAAGAATAAAACGTGCGTTAAAATATTAACATAAATATAAATCGCAATGAATACAGGTAGGATCTGTGTGAATGTAGTACATTCGAAGCGTTAAACATCGTATATGTAGGTGTATCCGTACGTATGACAGTAAAATGTCGAAACCATCATTCATAAACATAACATTAATGGCGGCGGAACGAGAAGCAGCCGCATGCGGCGGTAATAAAGTTGCAAAATAATAACCGTAACGTTATCAGCGAAATTCGTGTGTATCAAAGACAAATTGCGCCGATATTACCGCGTCCGAAATACCGCGTGCAACTCCAACATATTCCAAGTCCCATCGGCTATGTAATCGTGTTTGATGTACTTACGCTATGGACAGGATGCAAAATCGCAAACCGGATTCGAGTTGAATAGACGACAATCTATTAATCAATGAAAGCACATTTGCTGCTTGCTTGCACAGAGACATTAACGATATTTCTATAATTACTTCTGTAATCTGTTTTAGGAAAATTGACTCTTAATTATTGTACAAAACGTAATAAAATTTCTTCCAATTTTTTAAAATCAATTACAATAATATAATTATTATATTTTTCATAATTCAAATAATAAAGTAATGATAAAAAATAAAAAGTTAATTTAATTAAGTATATTAATAAAATAATTATATGTTTAAGACAATAAAAGTTTGTTTCTATCATTAAATTAATTATTTATAATTTAAAAATTATAATACACGTTTAATTACTTAACTTTCTGAATTTTGAATTAAGTTATATAATTCATTAACTGAGTTGTTCATTATAAAAATATATACAAAAACTAGTTTCGTGCTTTCTACGTATCCACTGTAATTTATAAAATTTAAAACTAAACCTTCAAAAAGAGAGTACAAACCTTTTACAGTAAGCTGCTTAATTGGTATCAAACACATCTACTAGGTAACACGTACCAGAGGACGGAGGAAAACAGATTGATTAGATCTACGTTTAATCCTAAAAATCAATTAAACGTTGGACACGTTCGATTTTAACAATTGAAATGCATTGCACATTTAGTTACAAAACTGCAGCACGTTCATTATTCGGCATTCCTGTGAAATACGGCCAAACTGTTTTCCAGCTTTCGTGTAACAGCTTTGAAAAAGTGGACTTGCCCGACTCTCGGCGGCCAGCCGGGTATTCGGCTTTTTGTGTATCGCCATATCCAATGGATGCTTCGGGGGCACACGACAAAATCTCGCGTAAAATCGATGTGGGGGGGCCAGCTCGTTAAGCCATCCCGCGAATAGTAAGAGAAAGCGATAACAATGAGCCACGAAGAAATTGCGTCACGCGACAGGTGATACTTCCCGCGAGCCTCGTAATTGCAGGGCATTTCAATTCGCGAACAAAAGCTTTTGCCGGTGTAAACGCGAATACACACCGGCACCCCAAGGTGAAATTGCGATGGCGGACAGAGAAAAGTTAGCATAGAATAACAAAAGAACGGAAGGAAAGAACGGAGGAAAAGAGTGTAAAATGCATGAAAGAGAAGAAGTGAGAGTAGAACAAGAAGAGGAAAGCGGAAAATGGAGCGTAAAAAGAAAAAAAGAATTAAAGTATAATATGACAGAAGCGAAGAAGATAGTAAAAAACGGAGACAACTTATAATTAAGAATAAACGAAAAGAACAAAATAATGACGTAAAATAACGGAAGAGGCAAGAAAGCGTGAAAAAAAACGAGGGAGAAAACAAAATAAATATAGGAGAAAAAAGAAAGCAGGTGACAGAGAAAGAAAAACAACAAGAAAAGAAATTTGTACTATGAGAAGCAAATGAAAAGGGATAAAAAAGTAGTGTGAAACACAAGAGGAAAAAAGAAAAAAAGAATGAAGAACGATAAAAGCAAGGAATTGATGTTTAGAAAAAAGATACGATGGAATTGAAACAAAGAAATAGGAAATTTTGAAAAGTACAAGAAAGAAAAAGGATAAGCGAGGTAAAGAAGAGAATAATACGTACTTGACGAGAAAACGTGGATGTTTCTTCTATTTTAGACAAGAGGTGAAGCAAGGGAGAAATCAGTGGAGAATAGGAGTAAAAAAGGAGGATGAGATAAGAAATAGCAGATAAAGAAATAGCAAGACGGAGGATGAGTAATGCGGAAGATGAGAAAAGAGGGGAGAAAGAAAAGGAAACGGAAAGAGAAAGAAGAAAATGAGAAGTAGAATGCATAATAGAGGAAGAAAGTCGGTAGAATCGTGTGCTTGGCGATCTTGCCTGTCAGTTTTATATTATAGAAAATGAGAACGAGAAAAAAGGAAAAAAAATCGAATAAAAAAAAAAAGACGGAGAAAGATAGGAACGGGTAAAGAGAAGTGCAGAACAAAAAAAAAAAAGATGAAAATCACATGCCCAACGAATGTGCTTACTGGCTTTATGCTCGACTTGAAATCCGACTGCAAGTTCAGACGAATACTCGCGATAGATATGGAGAAGAACGGGAAATCTCATATCCACGTGAATATTTCGCGAAATGAAAACGCGGAAGTTAAATCGATAAGCGAAAAAACGCAAGTGCTGGCCGGTCAGGGAGACTACGTGTCTGGTTTATTGAATGCTGTATACTGCCGTTCTTTTCCGACTTATTTTAGTGTAAGTTTTCTTCCCGGGGGAGTTTCTTACTAACTTGTTCGCTGCAAATCATACACGAGCGATAGTTATATTACCACTAATTCATATTGCAGATAGTGTGTCAGAAAGATACTAGGTATTCTCTCAAGCGCACTGAAAAGAAATGGAATATTGGAAAGAAACTGCGAAGGTAACGCTTGTTAAATTAATCAAATCCTGAACAATATAAACTTTTCAATAGTAGTAGAAAATTGAAAATTTTGACAAATCAAGTATTGAAGTTGCAAGAACGTACAGTTAATTTAAACGGATATTAAAATTCACAGAAATTTAATTTATAACGTAATTGTTAAAATATATTAGCAACACAAATAATTGCACGCTTGGATTAATATTTAGTTAATTAAAAGTGAATTTTAAATACGTCACGGAACAGTCGAGAAACATTTTGTCTCGTAATGAAAATCCTTCTAATTTAATTTTGTTGTACGATATAATCCGTCAATTCATTACTTTGCTGTGCTTAATCTTAAAATACATAAACGATATATAATTATATATCTGGCATTTGCATTTCATATTCATATACGCGATGCGTGCAGCTGCACATTAGTGCGTATTTAAATGAGCTGGTATATCTAGCGATTACGTAATAAACAGTATACAATGCACAGACCTAACTAACATAATAGTGTCCGCGGAGCATCGTGCGGACATTCTGAATATTTGGACAGACAATGGCACATCTCGGGGACATTCAGTAAACGTTTGGAGCACTAAGGTATACAATGGCATGCCTAAGGCGCTTCCTGGAGGTATTCGTAAGCCGAACAGCCGGCACAGTTAAGACGCACGTCAGAGACTTGCAAATGTGTATTAATGCCACGTCATTAAATGGTATTAATGATACGTAAATTTACCTTCAAAATATGTTCAAAATTTGTTTAAAAAAATTGCAACACAATATCTTATTATAAAGTAATTTGTATTCGTGAAACAAATTTAATATTCAAACTTTATAATAGATTACTATAAAATATATACAGATAAAAAAAATATAAATAAACCAAAATAAAATAAAAAGAATAATTGGAAATCTTTTTCATGCAGTACAAAAAGTTAAGTTATAAAATTTATGTAGAAATTGCTATTAAAGTTTAAAAACAAAAGATTATTAAAAAGAGAAAATTAAGATAACTTAAAATAATATTTGCATCTTTTATTGCGATAATTTTTAAAATAATTTTAAAAAATCTAATAAAAAAGGAGAAAATGTTTATCTATAGTCCTATATTTCTATTTCCTTTACATTTATATTCTATATTTTCTCTATTATATAAAATAAATCATGCATATTGTATAAACTTTTTTGTAGAGATAAGTTTTAGAGAGCACTGTAAAAAACAAACAATACTTAAAAATAACACACCTATCACATTTAATCATAATTGTACATAATTTCATAAGTTATATAATTCAACTATAATTGACTATAATAATTTAAAGTATAAAATTTATTCATACATGTTTTATGTTCGAAAATAAGAGTAAAGGATTTGACTTAAATTAAATATACTGTAAAATTTAATGAGGATTTATGAGTTATATTGTTTTCTATCATCTGATTTGCATGATTTTCGACACATTTTGTATACCAAGGCAACAGATCCGAGACATTGCTCGTGCTGAAGCAAGAAATCGACCAATCTCTTGCACGTCGAAATGCATTTAGGGAATGGAAGGACGTCCATGAAAGCGTTCGCGATATAAAAGAACTTTGAGTGCATCGGAAATTGATAAAGGGAAGAGAAATCCGGCGCCCTCTCCTGCTCTTTGTATTGTCCTATCCAATGGCGAATTTATTACTTTCACATAGTAAACCGTTATCTTGACTGTTCGGTAAATATTTCCAAGAGTAGGAACTCAAATTGCGACGCGTAAATCGCGATGTGGATTCGCGTGCGAGATCGATTTATGACACTTGTTTAGATGACGTTGACGAAATGTTACATCAAAATAACGTATACCCCTCTGTTTTTCCGTTCTCCTAAACTTTTAACAGATCATAAATCAGATAAAGTTGCATCGTGCACATTAGTTATCCAACACGATTTGAAAAACATTATAGTTACCGATTAATGCACCACTCACACTGGAATTCATGAATTATTCTTCGAGCAAATCGGAGTATTGATCTGTTTTTCTGAATTTTATACCGTGCAAGAATGCATTCTCAGCTAGTTGTCTACAGAATGTAGCAGATAATTCTTTAGTGATTAGTAAAAAAAATTTTGCTTAATACACAATTGAAATTTTAATCACTAGTTAGCAATAAATTCATTAATAAGATTAATAATGAATGAGATATGGACGTATTAACCGATCTTTGATAGTATAATATAAATTAATAGTTATTAATTATTTCCATTTCAGTATATACATATATATGTATTGCCGAAGCAAGTACTAATAGTTATTTACCGTTACCACTAACAGACATATTGGATGCGCAAGAATTTTAATCAGTTATATATTTAAATAAATTGCCAAAGTTAGCAGCGTCATTGCATCTGTTATCATCTTCAGAAATTAGGTCGTAATAAATATCAGATTTCATTAGACTATTATTAATGCACCTGCTTGTGCTGCCTCGTCGATTGCAAATTCAGGTAATGGATCATAATGGATGGTTAGAAACGTCATAAACTCGTATTTAAACAAGTACGTTAATTTGCAGTTTGATAAACGATCCAAGCCTAGAGCATCGTGTCATATCGATGAGAGTGGTATTAAATTTTCCAGCTTCTCTCTACGATGGCGAACGGTATGGGGAAACGAGAAGCTCGTTATCGTGGTTAGACGATAACATTATATGAAGGATTCTGATGAGAGAGAATCTTAATTAGGTTAGCTGAAACTTTAATGTGGGAGTATTTCTGCCAACAACAATCGATATTTAGTTATAAATAATTACATTTATCCTATTATATATTAATCGAGTTTTTAAGAAATTACCATTACTAGTAGTAAAACATGTAATTCTTTACATTTTTAATCCTCAATCATCACTTAAACAAAAAAAAGAGAAGAGAAAGAAAATATTGGTGGTTAACTTACTGCTAAAGAAAAAAAAGTCTGTTCTTCAAAATTATTTCTACATCATAATTGTATTTAGAATTATTAATAAATTTCTGGACTACTTGTTTTTGAAACTTATATCGTTATGCATTTCATATACAAAAAGTTGACAAATCCCTTCCTATTTTTCTTTTAATTCGCTTTCTCTCTTTCTCTCCCAAAGTTTTTACAGTTAAATATATATTTAATGTTAAATATAATTAAATTTAATTTTATTTTATATCTTTACAAATAGAATTAAATTAAAAACTGCTAAGTTTTTTTAAGTTTACGTTATAAGTTATATATGACAATAAGGTTTTTTAATAGACTCAACTATAAACACAAAAAATTAGTACACACTTATCTAGTCATTAATGAAAAACTTAAATATTTTCTATGAAGTTTTCTGATACCGGCGCTTAAGTGTGTCGATTCAATGGCGATGCAGTTTGAAGAACCGACCGATCGCTCAATAAAGTATTAGAAGCCAGTTGAGGGGAGTTTGCTCGCGGGGATTATAAATCGAGACTCGATAATGATGCGTAATAGATGGTTTCCCCGCTTTCAAGCGGCCGAGTCTGCAAAAGTCGACCTGCGGAACATGGCATAGCGATTATTCATGCTTACCACCTTTCTGGACGTTTCGCGAATTAAGTCCTTCGACGTGCCGTGAATCTCGAGGTTCGTTCGGGCTCACATCATGCCAAGATTACGGTGCCATTTGATCTTGAAGAATAGCGGGTCAAGAATGGTCTTAAGACGGAAATCAAAGTTTTATTTCCACTTTTCGATTATCTCGAATGAGATCGTTGTGAGAGCTCGATAACAAATGAGATGTTAGACGTATATTCAGTTTTTGTCAACAAACAAATAAATGAAACAGGAAACGTGTATCTCAAAATATGATGTTGATAAAAAGTTATAAAGATTTGAAATGCATAATAATCTACACGATTTGCAGTTATACACATACATGTTTACTCCGGAAGTCATATAAAATTAAAAATTTGAACCTAATGGATGCTATAATCCATAAGTATAAATGTTCAGCTTTTAGTCGTCGCAAAGTATAATAAAAAAGCTGTAAGTATCCCTCCCGTATGCTTATTTTCTTATCTATGAATTTCAATGAGACGCCTATATGTATAAACCGATATGGTTTATTGATTTTGTCGGGAGAGCTGGACTTATACTTCGCTATGAAAACTGACGACGCGAATCGTGTTCTTTATGTTGTCCCGACAATAGGCGATCGGACAGGCATATATATTTTATTCAGTAAAGAAATATTTAACATTTTATTACAGCGGTTATCTGCACTGCGGCAGGTGAGATACTGTGTCGTCCAATTAAAACCGCGCTTAAAAGTTTCTCATCGATCGAGCGTCTCGGGCTACGACGAGGGCTATGCGATCGAGAATCGATCGATCCCATTAATCCTGCCAGCTTCTAGCCGGGGATAACATCGGATTTCCGTAGTGGCGGATAGAAAGTTTCTTCACCGGTATATTTTGCGCGGAGCGTCTGCCTTTGATGCGGCAAGGCGCGCGTCGCGTAATTCATGAATAAATAAGAAACAACTTTTGAAACAAGCTGACTGAAAGGCGCATGGAGATGACGACGACGACGACGGCCACGATGACGGCGTAGTAAGGGCAAAAGAATCCCGGAAATCCAGCAACTTCAGTTGCCGCCTTGCTTCCTGTGTGACCCGCAGATCCTTCTTATTTTCCAACTTCCTTCCGCCGGAGTGCATCCACTCTGACCTTTCCGCCAGGCTCTACCCCTCATCTCTTGGCTAGTCTCACCCGTTCATGATTCCCCGAAAGGATGGCTTCGAAATTTTCATATATTATGCAAACATCGTTCTCTTTGCCATGATACTCTTTTATTTTTACTCATTCGTCTATTCCCCATTGTTTCATTCCGCATTGGATCGCTTACCAGTTACGATACCGCATTCGAATTGCATTTCTCTGTAGCACTGCGGCACCTCGTTATGCGAACTATTGCATTCATCTAGCATTTTTGCGATGTTAATTTTTAGTTTATTTTTTTTTAATGGAAAAATGGAATAGTAAAAATGCGTACTTACAAAAAATTTAAATTAAAGTCATTTTAAATTTATCAGATATTGAGAAGAAAATAGTTGTCTTTGACTTTGCTTGAAATAAAATTTCAAAGTCTACCTGTCCTCTTTAAAATGTCTTTTTTATGAAAACTAGAACACAACATTGCGCGCGCTTTGCGCGCGCCACTTAGCATTTTTATATTAAACATTGCACTTTTTTTTCTTCTGTAATATTACTCTCACACACTTTATCATATTTAATGCTCTTCTCTATCTCACGCTCTTTCTCCCACTCTCTAAATTATTAATTATAATATTAATGATATTAATTATATTATTTTCATATTGTTCAATATTACTCTTACACTTTACTTTCTTATTTAATCCTCTTCTTTATCTCTCACGCTCTCCCACTCTCCCCCCTCCGCCCCTCTCTCACTCACTAAACACAAATTAGTGATTATATTATATTTTCATGTTTCTTAATATCACTCTTACATACTTTATCTCCATACTTAATCCCCTTTAAATAAATTAAAAATTATAATATATTATATGTAATGTTACCTGTTAATTTTCAATCAATTTTCAAAACTTTCACTTTCTGGCGAACTCTTTAGAAAATTATTGTACGCGTCCGGAACTGTAGGAAAACTGTGTTAAAGTAAATAGAATTCTCGATATTTGATTAGCATTTCCCGTCAACCCTCAAAATTCAAGTTTTCCGGAAAATATAATTGTTTAAAAAATGTTTTAATTAATTATATTACCTGAATTCTATAGCAAATTATTGTGCGCGTCCGGAACTATATGAGAATTACGTTAAAATAAATAGATCAGTTGATATTTGATTAGCATTTCAGGTCTAGCTTTAAAAATTCAAGTTTTCCGGGCAAAATAATTGTTTAAAAAATGTTTTTATTAATTATAACACCGTAACTTTCCAAAAACTATTGTACGCGTCCAGAACTATATGAAAACTGCGTTAAAATAAATAGAACTGTTGATATTCGATTTGCATTTCACGTCTAGCCCTCAAAATTCAAGTTTTTCGGGCAAAATAATTGTTTAAAAGATGTTTTAATTAATTATATTACCAAAACTCTTTAGAAAATTATTGTACGCGTCCTGAACTATATGAGAATTACGTTAAAATAATTAGATCCGTCGATATTCGATTAGCACTTGTCGTGTAGCCTTAGAAATTCAAGTTTTTCAAGCAAAATAATTGTTTAAAAAATGTTCTAATTAATTATATCACCGGAACTTTACAGAAACATATTGTACGCGTCCCGAACTATATGAGAATTACGTTCAAATAAATAGATCTGTCGATATTCGATTAGCACTTGTCGTGTAGCCTTAGAAATTCAAGTTTTTCAAGCAAAATAATTGTTTAAAAAATGTTTTAATTAATTATATCACCTGAACTTTATAGAAACATATTTTACGCGTCCCGAACTATATGAGAATTACGTTAAAATACATAGATCTGTCGATATTCGATTAGCACTTGTCGTGTAGCCTCAAAAATTCAAGTTTTTTGGGCAAAATAATTGTTTAAAAAATGTTCTAATTAATTATATCACCGGAACTTTATAGAAACATATTGTACGCGTCCCGAACTATATGAGAATTACGTTAAAATAATTAGATCTGTTGATATTCGATTAGCACTTGTCGTGTAGCCTTAGAAATTCAAGTTTTTCAAGCAAAATAATTGTTTAAAAAATGTTCTAATTAATTATATCACCGGAACTTTACAGAAACATATTGTACGCATCCCGAACTATATGAGAATTACGTTCAAATAAATAGATCTGTCGATATTCGATTAGCACTTGTCGTGTAGCCTTAGAAATTCAAGTTTTTCAAGCAAAATAATTGTTTAAAAAATGTTTTAATTAATTATATCACCTGAACTTTATAGAAACATATTTTACGCGTCCCGAACTATATGAGAATTACGTTAAAATACATAGATCTGTCGATATTCGATTAGCACTTGTCGTGTAGCCTCAAAAATTCAAGTTTTTTGGGCAAAATAATTGTTTAAAAAATGTTCTAATTAATTATATCACCGGAACTTTATAGAAACATATTGTACGCGTCCCGAACTATATGAGAATTACGTTAAAATAATTAGATCTGTTGATATTCGATTAGCACTTGTCGTGTAGCCTTAGAAATTCAAGTTTTTCAAGCAAAATAATTGTTTAAAAAATGTTCTAATTAATTATATCACCGGAACTTTATAGAAACATATTGTACGCGTCCCGAACTATATGAGAATTACGTTAAAATAATTAGATCTGTCGATATTCGATTAGCACTTGTCGTGTAGCCTTAGAAATTCAAGTTTTTCAAGCATAATAATTGTTTAAAAAATGTTCTAATTAATTATATCACCGGAACTTTATAGAAACATATTGTACGCGTCCCGAACTATATGAGAATTACGTTAAAATAATTAGATCTGTCGATATTCGATTAGCACTTGTCGTGTAGCCTTAGAAATTCAAGTTTTTCAAGCATAATAATTGTTTAAAAAAT
>NW_023415545.1:0-67000 GCF_013373865.1 Monomorium pharaonis | reverse complement strand
TAATATTGAAAAATATTTCATAATTAATTTTAACAGTATTTTAATAATAAAATGCATTATTTAATGTAAATGTAATATATTTCCAATTTCTACCTTTTCGTACATAAAAGATATTGTCAAACTATTGAATAACTGAACAATTTTTTGAACAACATTTTAATCTGACACTTGCACTATTTTTCTAATTTAGTTTATTATTATATATAATAATAACTTTATTCGCCTTTCCCTTGCGGGGTACAGACGGACTCCCGCTCCGCTTACAAAAATAATAAATATTGCTTTCATCGCATGCGCATCACCTATATTTCTGAGAAAAAGAGAGACCACACTTTCATTCATCCATCCATTCTGCATTCATTTTTAGACTTCCGCTTCTGCCGCTCTTCCATTCATTTCTCTAATCACCATCTTTTGTCCTCATTCATTCCTTGCACTTTTCTCCTCCCAAGGCATTATCTTCCTCTCTTCTCGCTTTCCTCGTCCTCTTCCTCCCAATATCTCTCTCCCTTTATTCCAGTTAACCTAAACCTTGCTACTCTTTGCCACCTTTTCTATTCCCAATTTCTCTTTAGGTAATCTAGAATACCCTTATCTTTAATTCATACTACCACGTTCCACTTCTTTAGCTCTTCCAAAAATTCGCCATCCTTGTTCCCTAAGCTTGTTACATCCACAACGCTATCCTATAAACTCCCTTTTCTCGCTCCCCCCTTACACTTACCCTTCTTCCTTTCCTTCTCCTCTTTCTTATCCCCTTCATATTTCTAACCTTTAATTCGCATTTTCCTTCACGTTTCCTCATTCACCATACTTCTTCAATTTAGTTATCACTCTTTAAATAAGATAGTATAATTTTTTAAATAAATTTTTCAATAACTATTATTTTGAGGCACAAAGTAAGAGATCAAATTAAGATCAAAAGTTGGAGTAAAATTTTAACTTTAGAATATTTAAAAGGTACGCAAATTAAGAATAAAGATTCATGTTTTCCAAAGTTGTACATCATATTTTTGTGCCATTTTTAATTTACATTATGAAATTTCGCAAAATAAATATTTTGAAATTTAACGTATTTTTATTGCTTTATAAAAAATCAGAAAGTTGTTCACTAATGTATTAATATTAAAAAGTAGAAATTTTTAACTATAAAGTTTTTGAAAAATTTTTTTGAAATTTATATATGAACAGCAGAAAAGGTGATGTTTTAATTTTGTTATTAAATGTATATTTATGTATTCTAAATACTTGCACCTTTTTCAGAACACATCTGGAAGGTTCACTTTAATTTAATTAATCAGTATTATCCCCTTTGTAAAATATGGTTTTTCTTAATACCTATTGTGGCTATTCGTCATCCCGATGATCTAGAGGTAATAAAATATAAAATTTTGTAATTACTGACAAATCAGTAATTTAACAATTTTATGTTTCCACTTTGCAAAAAAAAGACATTACCAATTATATTGCTGCAGCTTTTCCGCGATTGATTCTTTCGCTGTGCTTACTTCATGTTGCGAGAGTAACTGTCATTGCGACTGAATTTTGCGTTGTAATTTATTTTTAAACTATTTTAAAAAGTAATAAAAGTTAAACACCGCGCACGTTTGTGATGTCTAATACTTATAAAAAGCACTAATAAAAATCGATAAAAATAAAAAAATATTTTAAATAAACTAGATATATTAAAATTAAGTACAGTTAGTTTGACTTGTACTTTCTTTCTTTAATTTTCTAGGTAATACTGGGCAGTACAAAACATATCGAAAAGAGTAAAATTTATGACGTTTTAAAGTCTTGGTTCAACACGGGTCTTATTGTCAGCAAAGGTAATATTATATTTATTAATATAAGTTTACGGTTCCAAATATGAGTATGCAGAATATGGTAAAGTTACTTTTAAAAATTAAGTCATTATTTGATAATATTTAATACAAAAGTACGCGTTTTTCATTAAAAAAGTATTTTGTCAAGTTAGTACTTTTAATAACTTACAGTTACTAAAAAGTATTGATTTATTATAATTTTTTTACTTTTTTACCAAACTTTAATACATTTTTTTTTATAGTGTCATTTAATCAAATTAATAGTTTTATAGGTATTATTTTCCAAAATACTAAACGGTTTATATATAGATTTCATGCCTTTCTAAATCATTAATGTCTGTATTTGATTACATATTTTTTATATGTGCGCGTGAGAGAAAATAAATTTTAAATATATAATATTGATAGCAAAATAAATTAAAAATTATCAATAACAAATTAAAAGAAAAAAAAAACAATCTCGCAATATACATACATAAGCGTCATTTATATTTTACAATATTTTACAGTATTATACGTTAGTTTTTGTTATTATGTTAGGTTCAAAATGGCAATCACGACGAAAGATATTAACTCCCACATTCCATTTTAATATATTACAGCAATTTGCTGAGATTTTAATCGAAGAAGGCGAGAGAATGTCAACATCTTTAAAAAATACAGAAGACACTATTACAAAAGATTTAATACCGTTTATTGGTGTACATACGATGAACGCATTATGTGGTATCACATTCTGTTTATATATTTATGTATACTGTAAAAAGTTTTTGTAAAATTACAACTATAATAGTGGGTAATTTTGAGACCAACTATAATAGTTGTAAATTTACTATTGTCTATAATTTTGCAATGTACAAGTAAAAAAAATTTAATTGGTCATAAATTTGTTTACGGTGTATACACAAGTGTAAAAAACAAATTAAGAAATTATTGCAAAATTTACTATACAAAATTACATACACAAGAAAATTTAAAATTATTATAATTGGTCTCAAAATTACCCATTATTATAGTTGTAATTTTACAAAAATTTTTTACAATGTAGAGATTTTATTTCTCTGTTGAAAGCAGATTTTATTTTGACTAATATAAATGATAAACAAACTATATCTATATAAAGAAGAACTAGTAAAAAGTGTCGATTTTAGCCCATCAACCAGCACCTATAATTCATTATTATAATTATAGATATAATAAAATAGAATATATATAATTAATAATATTAATTATATCTAATCTGCTAATAATTTGCCGCATTATTTATTAGACATTATATATAAATTACACTTCTCAAATATTTTTAGAAAAATAACGATCTCAGACTAATCGTCCCTAAGACCGAGCGTTACACCTGTAAACTTACTTTTCTATGCCTTGAATTCTGTTAGATCGAAAGCCGAATCTAAACGGGGAGCTAAGTCCAAACAACCTTGTGTTGTAGATTCTCACCTCCGGCGATGAGACCTCAAATGAGACACGCAACACGCGACACGCAGCGACACGTAGAATCATAACAAAAACAACACCAACCAGTCGCAAAGCGCCCTTTCCCGCTTAAACTTTGAGGGGGGGGGGGGCGCAAGCCATTATAGGATTTCATTAGATTTCATAATGATTACGCATAATTTCATCACCTATTTCATGGTGATTACATATGATTTACACAGTAATTACACGGAAATTTAAAATTATTTTTGCTAATTACATATAATTTCATTGATTACATCTAATTGCAAAACGATTATATTGGGATTTCATAATGATTTCGGGGACACTGTCCCACGATTTTATTAAGTGGTTCGATCACATCACTTTGAGAGGCAAAAAAAACTCACATTAATAAAGCCCCTCGATTCATAAGAAACGACGGTGCTAACGATAATATAAATTATTCTGAGAGACAAATAGAACTCATTCTATAAATCAATATAATGTTGATAATTATTTTGAATATAATCTTACTACCATATTCAGTTTCACATTTTAAACTTCAAATTGATGCCAAATGTATTATCAGCAACTCCGAGAACTTACAAGCAACAGTTTCCACACCATATTGAATCAGCCACTTTAAATGAACGTATGTGGATATTTATATCACGCTTGGAATACTTAGTTGAGTAACAATTCAGTAAAGAAAATTAAATCACTTATTTTGAGGATACTGTGTAAGATATTCGAAAATCTACATTCTACAGCGTAACATCGTACTTTATTTTTAAATCTCACAAATAAGTTCTCTAAATAGCAACGATAATCTATAGGAATTTTAAGCGTTGGTTGATAGGCCAAAACCGCTATTTTTTATCGGGCTTTCTTTGTGCAAAATACCGATGTTATAATAAATTAAAGTTATCTTATTTTTTTAATAATATTTTTTAAATATGTATAAAATTATATTACAATAAAGTAATTTTTTTTTAGAAACTGCAATGGGAACTTCTTTGAAAGAAACGGATTCATTTCATATTCAGCAATATCGAAAAGCGTTTCACCAATTAACTAAAATTTGTTTGTATAGGTAATTAAAATAAATGTACTATATATGTCGCATGCACAGCGAAAATATATATAAAAATTATTACTATATATAATAGTAACCATAAGAAGAGATTTTAAAAAATTGTCCCAGGTAGCAAAGTGTTGTATAATTGACGCCATTTTTTCGTCATTTTTATGACGAAGCAGACGTCATAAGATGACATCCAAATGTCGTAAAAGTGACGTACATTTGTCTCATCTTAACGACGTCATATATTGACGTCAAAAATACGTCATTTTCATATTATTGACGTCATTTTCAAAAAGCTAGTGTCGTACATTTGTTGGCATTTTATTGTTATTATTATGACGAAACATAGATTTTTAGATTACATATAGGGTTGTGTTTCAAAATTGCTATCAGTACTAAACATCTATAGTATACGTAACGAAAACAACAAATTTTCAGTACGCAAAGAGAAAATTTTCTTTGGATTTAATAAATTTTCTTTAAGTCAAACAAATTGGTATACGTCAATAAAACTGATGTTTGAACTAACAAATACAATTGTTTGGACTTTTAAACAAATTGTAATTGTTTCTTTTAAATAAAATATTTTTTAAAGAAATTTAATTTTCTTTGATTTAAATTATAATGTTATTAAACTGTAAAACAAAATTTGAGCACATATTTTCCTTCCAAAGAGACAAAAGCTCGTGACCGAACACGTGATTATCATTACACGCAGAAAAAGGATTCGTTACCGAAGTTAAAATTTAGCTATAACAGCTAAGATGTGTCTTAAGACGTAATAAAAAATACATAGACCCCGAGAAGTCACTACGATAGCATAGGTTGATCCGTTTTCTGTCACCGTGAGTAGTCTGCTTATGTAGCCTGTGGAATGTAAATTACATTACAAAAAAGATACCGCGTGCTTAGTGGCGGTCCGCGAATTACGACCATATAAGATTAAATCCTATTTGAATCAAACAATATTTTTATTTAAATCAAATATTGTGTCAAACAATAATGATAATTCCAAACAATATAATTTAATGTTTCAAAACATTCAAATTTTTATTTAATAAAATAATATTTTGTAAGAAATAATTTTTTTCCAGCGAAACAAATATAATTCAAACAAATACATATATTAAATTCAAAGAAGTTCTTTCTGTGTACTGACAGCAATTTTGAAACACAACCCATAAAACTAACGTACTTTGTTTTACCTTAACGACATTAAAAATTATACTTCATTATTTTTGCAATTATAAACTAAATAAATAATTATCTCTAATAATTAATGTTAAGTTTATAGTTAACTTTGAAATTGACATATAATAATCAAATAGTAACCGGTTAACGTAAAAATTATTCAAAAGGTTTATGTTGTAGATTATTACAGAGAATTATAATTAACATCAGTAATTAGTCTAATAAAATCTTATTAATGCATCGTGAAATGATCAATTAAATGGCGTTATTAATTAGTCAAGGATATGACATCGGAAATATGTTGTAGATGGATAAATGACTGACGTAGTTAATAAGTCAAAAAATGACGTTACTATTACGTTTTAATTTAGTAATATAACGTTCACGACCTCAAATGACGAATTATTGACATCCAGTGAACAACACCTTGCTACCGGGGATACCACAACTAGTGTAAATAGTATAACAATTTAATAAAAAATATAGTAAAAATATTTATAATTCTTTCTCGGTCCGTGCTTATTACTTACCATAGTAATTTTTTATGTAGAATTTTTTCTCTGTGATATAGAAATTAATAATAATCAAAAGATAAATAATTTTGCATATTATATTATACATTATAAAATATTCAAACCGACATTATCAATCTGCATATTAATTTTAAAAATGTCGGCAAATAAAGTTGCTGACAAGTTGTCACCTAAAGTTGTCGTAGATGATAGCATCAATTTGTCAACAAATGTGAACTAACTAATAGAGAATAAATCTTACTTGTTAATAGTTGGATCTTTGTACTAATCTTGTGTGTCTTTAGATATACTTCAAAACTGACTACCCATACAGCACAAAAGTTTGCAGCAACATTGCATATTGCGATGTAATGTTTCAGAGATATTGCAAAGACATTATTTTACAATATTACTTCAGCAATGATGCAGCAACGTTTTAAAATATTATTAAAATATTGAAAATAGATAAAATTAATATCCAATACAGTTTGAATAAGTATATTACAGTAATTTTTCAATAATAATGTGAAAGTGATCGTTCTATATTATTAAAAAATTTTCGTCTATAAAGATACATGCATTCTGGAGTAATTTTACTTTGTGTGTAAAACTGTGTAGATTTGTGTATAACAAAGTACAAGGTTATTCAAAATTATTTCAAATAACTGTATTTTTAAATTTAACAAATACAGAGTGATATTATAGTGATGTACATACATTTAACTAAACGATTACCCAAATATCATCCGATCAATTCATTTGATTTTAAATAACTATATTTTGAATTTAATAACAGAGTGATTAGTGATTACGTCAACCAAAAGATAAATTTTGCAAGTTTTGTCTCTCATTATCTTATAAATGCACTTATATAAGATAAAAGATGAAACTTGCAAAGTTTATCTTTTAGTTAAAGTTTCACTATCACTCTGTATTTGTTAAATTCCAAATAGTTATTTAAAATTGGATGAATTATTTTGAATAACCTGTTTCTGAATAATATTACATACATATTTTACTGCAATATTGCTACAATATTACGTGGCAATATTTCTGAAAGCGGACATTTTACCATTGCTGTAATCTTGCAGCAAAATTTTACAACGTTTATGCAATATTGCAATCTTGGGTTGAAATGTTGCCACAATGTTGCCGCAATCTTTCTGTGCTGTATGGGTATATGTAAACTAAGTTCAAATAATTTTAATAGCAATACATATTAATATTATGTAATCAATACAGAACAAAATAGACACGTTGCTGTATATGTACATATGTATACATAACATTCTGTAATGTAATTTAGGTTCTTCAGGCCTTGGTTGCATAACGAATGGATATTCTCATTAACGTCAAAAGGTAGAGAACAAACAAAAATTCTGAAGATATTGCATGGATTTACTGAGAAAGTATGTAAACAAAGTTTATCATTTTAAATACTTTTTACAAATATTCTATTATATAAAAAAAATTAAAGAAGAAAAGTCTCATAATTTTTATTTGAAAAGAATAAGACAATTCATCGAATATATTATGTTGACAAATACATTTTTAACATTTACATAAATAATGAGAAAAGAACTGATGTTGGATACTTGTAGATTATTGCAGAGAGAAAAATTTATCATAAACTCTATGAACAACATAAGAAAAATCTCAGTAAAAATTCAGTCACAGTTGCAGAAACTACTGCAAGTACGTAACAAAATCCAAGCTACGTATAAAGTTTTAATTACTCTCCTTTAACATAAAAATTATTGAATTAAAATACATAAATTTAAATATTATTGTGATACAATAATATACATATTACACGATACAAATATATATTAATTTAATATTTGTAATACAATTTAAATTCAATATCGTTTAACAAAAATAACATGAACAAAAATTATACTATAAGATTAATACTTATATGCTTATATAAATTGATTTAGTTAAAAAAAAAAGACTTGCTATGTTGGATCTTTTAATATCGGTATCTCAAGAGGGTCTGTTAACTGATTCCGATATTAGAGAAGAAGTTGATGTCTTTATAGCTGCGGTATGTACATAAATTTTTTTATTGACAAATAAAAGTAATTTGTATCACACGCTACAGAGTTACATTATTTAAATGTATATAAAAAACAATCTGTGATTACAGGGTTATGATACTACAACATTAACTGTATTCTATACTTTATCACTCCTGGCCGAACATAAAGATATCCAGGTATTATATGCGCTAAGCATTGATTAAAAGAAAAAACAATTAAGATACTTACTTCCCAGATAGCACACGGACGTCCTTAGGACGTCCAGGACGGATTTCGTGGATACCGTGAGGACGTCCTGATTTTATCCCGGGACGTCTTTAGGACATCCCGAGGACAGTCCACCGGACGTCCTTAGGACATCCTGAGGATACCATAGAATTTCCTCAGGACATCCTCAGGAATAGCAGACAATGTCCACTTTTTGTCAGAATTTTTTAGTTTTTTTTTATACAAGACATCCCGGGACATATTTAGGATGATCCTGAGGACGTCCTGTGCTATTTGCATAATACACAATTAAGGTGCTATTTGTTTATAAATTTATAATTACTACACTGAGAAAAAAAGTAATTAGTTTAACAAAACATTTAGTTGCGGGCTGCCAACAAAAGATATACTTAATATAATAATACTAAATATTGTTGCTGTTAATGCAAATGCAGTGATGTTGATTGAATTATGTATTTATATTGCAATACCATATGTTGTTGTATTGAATATATCTTTTATTGGCAGCCCATAATTAAAAAATTTTGTTGACTCAATTTTTTTTTCTCAATGTAATACGATCTTTCTTTCTCCGAGTGTATATAAATGCATATTAAACATATTTTAAATATAATTTATATACTTGGAGAACAAAAATTAAAACATCTTTAAAATAAATTCTAAAAATTTTACAATTTTCTGTATACAAGTAAAACATAAAAATAATAAAAATATGTTTTGATTATCATTGATACAGGATTGTGTCAGAAAAGAAGTCGATGCTATTATGCAAGAGAATCAAGGAAAACTTACTGTTCAATCGTTGCAAAATCTACAATATTTAGAGAGATGTATAAAAGAAGCATTACGTTTGTATCCGAGTGGTTATTTTATATCACGAGTTACTTCGGAAAAGGCACAGTTAAGTACGTAATTGTTTGATCTGTTAATAACATTGATTTTTATATACATCACGTAACTTTATGCGTACATAAATATAATAAATTATAATGTTCTGTTATTTAAAATTAAGCTTATTATCTCATCTTAAAGAAGTGGTTTCATGTGTCGCTCAAAAAAATCAATTTTTAAAAAAATAGTTCTAATTGAAAGCTTTGCTACTAAAAGATATCTTCATAAAGTCTTGAGAGTAATTTTGCAGATAACCCTGCCGAAAAAAAATTACGTCACAAAATCACATAACGAAAGTACGTAACAATTCACGTAATTAATAACGACTTAATACGTAACAAAATGTCCCAAAATATTACATAATTTTTAAAAATCTTTAACTTTTTAATGAGTCGCGCACCGACAATTGATCGAAAGTCAAGGTATCTCAGAGTCATGATCTTGACAACATATGTCAAGGTCAAGGTGATCAGTGAGATTACCTTCTATCTGCATAATTACAGTCTTAGGTTGAAATTCGAAATAGTTTTCGAGTTTCGAAATAATTTTCGAGTTGGTCTACAACTCTACAGAATGTCATGCAATGCGCACGAGGTAAATTATATTATTCTTTTAGAATAATATTATAATAAACAGAAAGATTTTTTCATTCAGATACAGTATTTTCTTAAAAAATAAATAAAGAATATTGCTCCATTTTTTTGCCCGGCACGAGACTGTTCCCTTAATAAACAAGATAAGATATCTTGTAACATTTACAAAATATATTGTTTAATTAGTGTAAAATACAATTTTTTAAAATCTGATGTTTTAAAATCTGAGCAATTGTACGCGGTAGGAACGCATGATTGTCGTGAAAGGGCAAGAGATCGGGTAGTAAGGGAGAATGGTAATGGTCGCGTGGTTTTCACTAAATCAATTGAATTTATTTTTAATTACACTTATCACAAATTTACAAATTATATAAAATAGAATTAAATAAATGCAACAGAGTTATATGGATTTAAAGTTAATAAGGTGTCTGAAAAATTCGATCGGAAAAGGCGCTGAACTACGTGCAAGTCGCGCCCTGGGCGAAAATGGACGTTGAAAACGGCAACGAGGTGGTCGCGCGAGAGATTCAAAACGGAATGCACGGGTAGCAATGAAGAGCGTACAGAACAACCCTTGCCAAGCTGCAACGATCGCGTCTTCCTAGAAAGGCATCTTTTGTTTCAAAAGAGAAAGTTGTCGTATTGTTTGTAAAGGCCTTCTCGGAGAACGCAACGATTACAGGATGTACTCTATTGATTTCTAGCCCGGTACCTTGTCATGTACTACACTACCTTAGCAAATATTTTTGCTTACAAATTACTGGAAGCAAGAATTATTTTAAACAACAATAAAAATTTATGCACAAAAATTTTACTCAACTTCAAATAATCGTAACTTTGCGAGAAGTTATCTTATTGCAAAGTTCTTTTTTTATTTTAAAGTTTGAAGTTTCTACTTTAAAGAGCATTTGTCAGATTTTAATCTTCACCTTTACTTTTTTTAGCGTTTCTTCAAAAGTAAGAACGTGTTTTTTGTCTTCAAAAATGTTCATATTTAATGTGGTCCACGGAGTGCAATGAATTTTTCTCACGTAAACTTTATAAGAATTATCGTAAAATATGAACTTTTCCTTACAAATTAAAAAAAAATTGAAGTCTGTACGATTTTTTGGGGCAGAGTTATGACATATTAAAGTTACCTATGCATTTCAGTCTATTATGTCTGTTACCTCCAGCATTAATATTACCCGATGCGCACTTCAAGAAGGTTGCTGGTCAGATTTTCCGCATTCTGTGTGTGTGTGTGTGTGTGTGTGTGTGTGTGTGTGTGTGTGTTGGACGGAAGAAAATATTGCACGGTGGATACCAAATGGAGATAGCGTTATAGCACATATAGCACAAAATTCCTCATCAGAATGCAATTAGATTCTGCATCCTACATCTTCAAAAGTCATTCAGAGATGAAGATGTAAAATACATGTATTTATTTCGGGCAATATTTTCGTTTGTCCAACACGCCACATTTTCAAACACACACACACACACACACACACACACACACACACACACACACACACACACACACAGACACACGTGCGCGTATCAATGCCCAAAATCCGCAATCTCTTCGTAGTGCGCATCGAAAGTAATGCTGGCGACAGCCATAAAATGCATAGGTAACTTTGATATATTGTTACTCCGCCAAAAAAAATCGTGCAAACTTCAATTTTTTTCAAAGTTTAGGGAAAAGTTTATATTTTACAATAATTCTTATAAAGTTTACGACAAAAATTTATTGAACCTCGTGGAGCGCGTCAAAGTATAATATTTTTGAAGACAAAACGTTCTTACTTTTGAAGAGATGATAAAGAAAATAAAGGAGAGTACCAAATTTTGACCATAGAGATATATGAATAGAGTACGTAAGAGAGCCGAAAAAGCGATAAAGTAATAAAAAGAGAGAGCCGAATAAAGGCCCCTTTCATCCTTGTTCAATCATGCATGGCTAATGTACTATTTTGAAGATAGACAAAGACAGAGAGGGCCTTTAGAGTCTAGCTCTCTCTTTCTATCTCTCTATCGCAGCCACTTATATGCTAATACACAACTTACGCGCTCTATTCTTATATCTCTATGATTCTGACAAACGTTCTTTAAAGCAGAAACTTCAAACTTTAAAAAAAACTTTCCAATACGTTCCGATAAGTTTTTACAAAGTTACGATTATTTAAATTTGAGTGCAATTTTGATATAAATTTTTGTTGCGCTAATTTTGTTGTTCAGTATACTTTAATGAATGACATTACTACATTAATCTCTTTATTGTGCTAATTATATATAAAGAAAGAGGATCAATATTGGCACATTATTCTATATTTGGATAGTATTTTTTAAACAAAAACTAAAAATATAATTTTGAAAACATAGAAATGTAAACTAGAAAGGGTTTTTCATTAGATACTAACCATTTTTATAATTTTATTTTATATTTTGTAACAATTAATTTTTGCAACATAACCCAAAATTAATGTTTAAAAAATTGTGCTTTGAAACTAGTATATAGTGGATTACATTTCTTTTTTTTTAACATAAGTTATTTATATAAAATTATATATGGTATATATGTATGTACATACATCCTAGCCGTCATATTGAAAGCCATATTAGATTTTACTTTTTAAAGTCTGAAGAAATATGGTCAAAAGTTTCTAAATAATTAATAAGCATTAGTAAATCAAATTACGATTGTTTAAATAGAAATAATCGTAAAAAAAGGGGATTTCTAAAATTTTTAACATTTAGGCGACCATATTAGATCCGCCATGTCAAAAATTTTCTTGCGCTGCATAAGCTTTAAGTACAACTAAAAAGTGCATGCTTAATGCAGTTCCGAGCTTAATCCACGATAAAGAAAATCTATTTAAAAAGATTTACACAAAAAAAGTGACTTTTTAAAATAAAAGTAAAAAAACTCGATGTTCTTCACTTCTTTTTCAATTTTTCTCGGCGGTATTTGAAAGAACACACTCGAAACCCCCTAGAAAAGTACTTTTGTATAAAAAATTTGTCCGTTTTATACACAATCTATGCCGTCAAACTTTATGAAAAAAATCTTGTGCATTTGAGAGTTAAAGGGTTAAGTCAATTTATTAAATAGACTAGTAATTTTAATTTGTAATTTACATATTTTGGAAGAAGAAACTGTGTTATAAGACTGACGAATTCATCAACGTGCAGTACATGCTGACGATTGTAAACTTAAATGATTAATTATACACGCGAACATCTAGAGTTGGTTTATACAAATTGGCGATACATATATATATTTTTTTATTTAAAAAATTATTTGAGACGGAGAATAAAAATATTCTATTAGGTTGTTATATAAAATAATTATTAATTATTATATATGAGAATTCCTAAAAGTATATTACTTTGACATTATTTGCCAATTATACAAATGCCTTGTGCTATATATAAATGTATGAACAAAATGGATTATGTATAGCAACCATGAATGTATAAACTAAATATTTCTTATTGCTTTAATTATGCTTAAACAGATCATGTTTTTATTAATACTAATACAGTATAATGTTTAGTTTCTTAGAAATAAGGATTGTTTTGGAAGACTTAAATTAGTATTGATGATCTTTCTACATAGATATTTATTTCTCAAATTTTTATAAAAAATTTAATTTTGTTTTTTTTAATTTTATATAAAGATTTAAATGTTTTTTGTATGTATATTTATTACATTTTTATAAAATTTTTTTTAGAATCACATTTAATACCGGAACAATAATGTTTCTTAGTATCTACGGTGTTCACAGAGATCCTAATTTTTGGCCAAATCCAGAAATATTTGACCCAGATAGATTTTTACCTGAGAATATCCAAAATCGTCATCCTTATTCATATATACCATTTAGTGCTGGACCACGTAATTGTATCGGTAAAATTAAAATATTAATATTTTTTATATTACTTTAATCCCTTTCCAAACATATTGCAGTATATTCAAATTGTAGCGCAACGATTTGCTATGTTGGAGATGAAAGCAATGCTAGCTCCTTTAATTCACAATTTTTATTTGGAGCCCGTGGATTACTTAAAAGATCTACGAATGGCATTTGATGGTACGCTTTGCCCTCCTCATCCACATCGTATAAAATTTATTCCAATTGATACACAATGCTTATAAATATTAAAAAACAAATTTTGAAATCGACAAGTGTATTGTATTGTTGTTATTAAATAAAGAAAATTGTTATGCTATTACGTATACATTAATAATCAAAATAAAAAATACGCTTTTGTAAATGTGTATTATATAACCGGGGAATAAAAGTCAATAATGATATAAATCTGGTTTATCTTATTTTATTAAATAAAAAGATATTTTATACTTAATCCGTTATATATAAGAACACCTCATAAAAATGCATTTCCTTGATTAATTCCGTTCCTTAAAAATTTAACCCTCAGTATGCATACAGGATTAACGTAAATCTGGTTTAATTTTCGAGGTTGCAACATTTCAACAGCGTTTAAGTAGTCGCGCTGAGGCTTGGAGAGGAAAAAACTTATGCCTGCCCTTTGTTTCTTTGTTTGGCAGTCTTACAATTAGTACGCTACGACAGCCAAAGGCTGTCAAGCTGCGTACATTGAAAGTGTGTAGGAAAACTAATGTATGCGTAAATCAGAAGTTTTTTTATGTATGCGTACTGGTGATTAATAATGTTTTTATTTATAGCAAGAACCTATATACTCTATCAGATAATAAGATACTTAGCTTGATAAATATAAGGTTTATATGTACACGAATTATTTTCTTGTAACACAATTTTGATTTTTATATTGCAGCATGTAAGTCAAATTTAATATATTAAAAGAATAAAGAATTATATGCAGAAAAATAATCATTATTCGACGTGAAACGTTATGAGTTAGAAGACATATTAGGACAATCGAAAGCAGAATGGCTTTACATATAATAACGTAGAATTGACACTTTTTTATAAAGATGCTGCTGTGTCATAAGATGTGTTAAAATTATTACTAATATAATTAGATATTTTTTTCTGCATGCTGTTATTTTTTTCGCAACTCAATTTCTTGAACGACATATCGTTTTCTTCCCTAACAAAAATAATACCAAGTGAATTAATAATTTTATTAAATAATTTTATTAAAATTTTATTAAAATTTGTAGTGCCAAATAAAAATTCTTTTGTACAAGAATAGGTTTTTGAGAGCGTTTCTTGCACGCGTATACTTGGCGCTTTTTTATTCTTTTTTTTAAAAAGGTCATTTTATTGTGTATCTTCTTACGTGTCTTTGATTTATTAACTAAGTTTATTATAAATAAGAAATAAAACTCATCCAACATCTCCGCTGTATAAAATGCATAGTCAATCGAGCTTATCATTTTTTATTATTTTTTGTAATAACATTGAATTGATTTTTGGCATTTACTATTTTGTATTGTAATTTTTTATTTACAACTACTAATCCATATAATGAACGATATATTTCTTTCTCGACAAACATTTATAGAACATCCTTACGTGACCATATTTGATAATTTAATTATCTATTTTTATCCAGAGTCTTTTTTTATATTAATTTCAGAAACACACGATGTCTAAAAGACATCGAAAAGAAAACAGTCTATTAATTCTAAAAACAAGAAAAGTAAAAAATTTGTTTTCTTTTTTTAGATTCCATTTTATTAATTTTAATTATATCTTTAATTTTTTAGATACAACCTCTAGAGGAAAGCCAAAGAAGAGGAAATGTTTTTGCGATTTCTTAAAATCATTTTCTATTTGACCGAAATCATGATGAAACCGCAAATACAACATATTTTATATTTTACATTAAAACGTCGAAATTAGTCACTCTGGAATAATTCCAAGTGGTTTTTTTTACTTTACAATGTTGTAGTTAATAGTGTAAGAAATAAAACAGTTCTATAACCGCGGCTTTGTTATTAACAATTAAACGCAAGCTAAATTTCAACATCTTTAAACGTTACCAGTCCCCTTAGTTTGTTTTCCTCTTATATAAAAAATTGTTATATAAATTATTAAATAATATAATTAATTATAACAATTAATGGTAAGATTTAGCAACGTCCTTTTTATATCAAAAATGTTTTTCATATTTTTTTGTCTTTTTTAAACTTTTTTTTTACTGATCTAGGTTTATTTGTATTTATGTATTTATCTCCAACGGAATAAAAACATGTGTAGTATAAAAAAAAAACAATTATGTGCAGAGCACTTATTGATTTATTCTTAGAACTTGTTCAACAATAATAAGTTGAAGTGTTGTAATCATGAATATGTAAATACGTGTAAATATGAATTATTTTACATAACACATTTTATAGTGTGTTAGTTGTAGCTTATAATTGCGTTTTCAGTATTTTTCCGCTACTTACCATTGTGTTAACGTTATTGTAGAATAGGTTAGAATAGAATAAATATAAACAAGGTCCATTATGAAGAAAGTGTTCCACTCCAGCATACAACACTTTTCAAACGTTTTTATAATATTTATTTTTATCCATTTTCATAGTTGGCGCATTTTCTTCATATCATTACTTTTGTAGAGAAAATATGTTTTTAATTTCCTTTTGGGGCAAAAATGATTTTATTAAAATTTCATTAAAGTTTGTAGTGCCAAATTAAAATTATTTTGTACAAGAATAGGTTTTTGAGGGCGTTTCTTGCGCGCGTATAGTTGACGCTATTTTATACCTTTTTTTTTTTTAAATGGTACGATATACACTGGCGCAAAGAAATGGGATAAAAATGTTGACTGAATTTTTAGGCAATCTTCAAAGTGACGCAACTTTGCAAAAAATCATTCAAATTACATAAACTTTTTTTAAATTAAAAGGCAAAGACTCTACTTTAAGAATTCTTAGGCGAAAGTTTAATTTGTAAAGTGTGACCCTTTTGTATCGCATGAAAACCAAACATGTTTTTTTTTAATTAAAAAAAAATAAAAGTTTGTTATCATTTTTTACACGTTTCTCGTTAGAATCTTGCTAATATTAATCCAAATTCTTAAAGTTCATTTTTTTTAAGCAATTTAAAAAAAACATGTCCATACGACGTTTTTTGTTGATTGTACACAAATTTGAAATTTGCATTGTATTTTAGGATATTTTAGCGAATAAATACAGTATTTTTTTAATACCATGAAAAGAAATCAATATATTGCACATTGATTTCATTCGTGTTTAATTCAATCATGCTGCCGTCATCAGAGTGACCCAATGTGCACCACGTGGAGGTTGACGATCGGATTTTACATATTATATGAAAAGGGCCGATTTTTAATATGAAATTTATATTTATATTTTTTATGTATGAGTATGTGTAGGTGTATGTGTATATTTATATGTGATCTGAGCAGGCTGCTAAAATGGCGAACCTAACCTTTTGTTGACTTCAGTAAAATTGGCGCGTTAGCTATCCGCTGTATTCAGATTAGTATGTGTAAATTTCCACCAACAATTTTCAGAGTTATACATATATGTAATACTTATATATTGCTAGTTGGGCTCGAAAGAGAGTGAAAATATTATAGTGCTATTTGATGTACCTTGACAGTTTTGCGCACGCAAAAATTGCTTCCGCTTATACCGCGCGCCCCGCGCGTGAATATTAACCATGTGCTACGTTTGCGCACAACGATGCAGGTACATGATTTTCATTACGTTTATCTCTCTTTGATTTCACCCACTTCTTCTATGATAAGTCCGACGTTAGCAATATAGTTTTATTGTGGAGTTACATAATATGCAAAATCCGACCGTCAATCTCCACATGCACATTAATCCAATCATACGCCGTCACTCTAATGATGTAATATAAGATGTTTTTTCAAGATTCTATTCTAAATAATCTATTGAATTTTTTGTATCTCAAGGTTAATTTTAATTCAGCAATGCAACTTATAAATACTGAATGATCTACTAAGATAAGCAGTGAGTGAGCAGTCATTCCAGAGAGCAAGCGAGTGCGTAGTGAGAAAAATTTAGTTCGTTACTTATAGATTTAGTTCGTTAATTATAGATTATTAATTTCGGAAGTGTTACTATTAATGCCTGTTTCATGAGATAAACAAATTTTATTAAATTAAAAAATTAAGAATTAAACATTTTTCATAGACTCCACATAGAAATTGGCATCCAGTGGATGTCCAATGGACGTCCATTAAACCTTCATAGATCCATGGGACGTCTATGTCCATGATGGAAGTCAGATGGACGTCTATGAGAGGTCTAGTAAACTTCCTTAGCTCTATTGGAGGTTTACCTCCATTGCGGAAGTTAGACGTCCATTAGGGATCCAGTAAACTTTTATGGTTCTATTGAAGGTTTACCTCCATGGCGGAAGTTACATAAACGTCCATTGAAGATCCAGTAAACTTCCATGGCTCCATTGGAGGTTTACTTCCATGGCGGAAGTTAAATAGACGTCTATTAAAGATCCGGTAAACTTCCATGGCTCCATTAGAGGTTTACCTCCATGGTGGAAGTTAGATAGACGTCTATTAGGGATCCACTAAACTTCCATAGTTCTATGAAATATTTACTTTCATGGTGGAAGTTACACAAACAACACGCTTGCCAGAATGAAAACTTTAAGAGAACTTTTTTAAGAAAACATTTAGATATCTTGGAAATGATGTCAAAATGGTAACATTTATTAGAAACGTCTACTAACAATAAGAGAGGTCTTTGAGATATCTCATTGAAGTGTTTCATTTAAGTTTCTTGAAAATGTTATTCTTATGACATCAGCTAAATGATATCAGCTTAATGTCTCATAAAAGATATCACAATGGTCCGATTTTTGAGCCGTCCATGCGCGTCGTAGTTGACTTAAAAATCAGACAACACTATAACATTCTGAATGAGAGATCCATTTGATATTTAAAAAAATTATCATAAAGATAATGTTTTCAAAAGTAACGGTTTGTCTACAATTATTGCGCACAAAAAATGCACAAAATCTAAATTCATCATGTACTGAACAAAAACAGGATAATAAAGGTACTATTCAATTCTTCTTAGAATATATGATCTATGTAGTTAACCATCTAAGTAACCATTTGAACGCTTCAAAATATTAATGCTAAATAGATCGCAATTTCCATCAAATTATTAAAGTGATGGAAAAAGATAAATTTAACAATGAAATTAATAAGTAAATAAATTAATGCTATTTATTTTTAATGTTTCGCAAAATTTAATTGTTTTTATAAAAAATAATATAATTGCGTCAGTTTATAACATATAGGTATATGTAGACAATAACAAATACCCATATCGATGAGTCAAATTGGCATAGCAGATAAAGTACAAGGTTCGTAATTCTAAGGTCCCAGGTTATCAAAACCTACCAACGGCAAGTAAGAATAAAATAAAATAATATAATTTAAATTTAATTAATTAATAAAAATTTGATCCAAATTTAGCATGTACTGCTGATAAAAATAATTTTTGAAAAATGAAATTTTTATTTTAAATTTATATTTTGTCAATCATCTATCGAGGCTCCATGAAGCCTCTATTAATGATCCACAAAACGTCCGTCAGTCATCCATCGAGGTTCCGTGAAGCCTTTATTAATAATCCACGCAACGTCTAATAAACCCCTTTGACGACGTCTAATGGAGGTCTAATAGATG
Source organism: Monomorium pharaonis (assembly GCF_013373865.1). Taxonomy (NCBI): domain Eukaryota; kingdom Metazoa; phylum Arthropoda; class Insecta; order Hymenoptera; family Formicidae; genus Monomorium; species Monomorium pharaonis. Next base: position 47,548 of record NW_023415545.1, on the reverse strand, counting down.
TACGTAATGCGGAACTGTGAATTTCTAATGGCTCTATATTGGATGTCTAATGGACGTCCACTGGAAGTTCAAACTTCCATGGAAGACGTCTAATGGACGTCTTTTAGAGGTTTCATTTCTATGTGGGACTTTATATAATTTTAATTTAATTTATAGTTTTTAGAAATGAAAAAAATTTACTCAAATTTTTTATATTTGTTTAATTACCGTATTTTGACATGTTACACTTGACATGTTACTTATCAATGTTTAGATGAATTTATCATTATTATTAGAATAATGATAAGGTTTGTCACGATATAAATATAAAGTATTTTCTATGTACAATCCAAGAACTGAAAGTCGCGACTGATGAAAACTGAACCTGTTTAGAACAATCAATACAACAAAGATGTTTATTATATTATTATTACTTGTCTTAATTGGGTATTTGACATATCTTTATTACGTGCAATATGGACCCAATGGACGATTAATCAATAAAATACCAGGACCACCAGGTTATCCAATTATTGGTAATATATTGTTAATTTGGAAAAATTCACACGGTAAGTTACAAATTTTAATATATTGTAATAAATGAACTTTTTTAAAATATAAAAATATTCCTGTAAAATGTAAGAAACATTTGTTTTGTATTAATATTAAATGTTATAAATAATATTCACAAATATTTCTTGTAATTAGTTTTAACGGTATTTTAATAATAAAATGCATTATGTAATGTAAATGTAATATACTTCCAATTTCTAACTTTTCATAGATAAAAAACATTATCAAATTATTGAACAACTAAACAATTTTTTAAACAACATTGTAAACTAACAATTGTACTATTTCTTTAATATTTAGATAACCACTTTTTATATAAAATAATATTTTTCTTAAATAAATTTTTTAATAATTATTCTGAAGTACAAAGTAAGAGATCTAATTAAGATTGAAAGTTAGAGTAAAATTTTAACTTCAGAATGTTTAAAGGGTACAAATTAAGAATAAAGAATAATGTTTTTAAAAATTGTACATTACATTGTGTGCAATTTTTAATTTACATTATGGAATTTCGTAAAATAAAAATTTTTTAATTTGACGTAGCTTTTGTTGCTTCATAAAAAATCAGAAAATGGTTCACTAAAGTATTAGTCTTAGAAAGTAGAAATTTTAAACAATAAAGTTTTTGAAAAATTTTTTCTTGAAATTTGATTATCAAGAGACACGATAGTGGCGCGCGCTAAGTGAAAGCGCAGCGCGAGACTGATCGTGTTCTTTACGCGAGTACGCGATTTGCGAGCACCGGAGATTATCGGATCTCAGAAATGGCTAAATCGATCGAGTTCTAACTAGGCTTAATCGAAAGCTTGGGGTCGATTTATATAAAAAAACTGCTTTTATTTTTCTTCTACGTACCTTATGATAGGAGATAACACGACGCAAAGTCGAAATGTCAAAATTTTCATGTAAGATACGTCGTCGTTGTCAACCTTGTAGGCATGTAAAGGAAGAGAGAGGCAAGACGAGGAAAGGTACCGTTTGTTGTAACATGTAAAACATCTCGAGAACGGTTAGAGATACGAATTTGGGATAAACACTAGTATTATCAGATGTCTTCGGATTAATTAATTAAAAATTCATTAATTAATTAAATTTTAAAACATGCAAATCTCGTGAACGGTTGGAGGTGCGTACTTGAGATAAACATTATACCTTTGGAAGATTTTAAAGAGTCAATACGTATCTAAAATTAAATAACTAATTAATTAATTAATTAATCTTAAAATATGCAAATTTCGAGAACAATTTGGAGATACAAACTTGGGATAAGCACTAGTACTATCAAAACACTTCAGAGAGTCAATGCAGAGTCATCACAATATTTTTGCAAGTAAATGTAATAAATATATTGGGTTGGCAAGAAAGTAATTTCGGTTTTCTCATATAGTATAGTCTTATGTTTGCCGTGACGTTTTTTTGTTACTGTTCTGATGTTTTTTTTTTGTCGAATGACATTCTTGCCAATCCAATAGATTAATATTTATTACATTTACTCGCAAAAATGTTGTAATGACTCTGAATCTAAATAATTTACATTAAATATAAACTTTGAATAAAAATTAATTTGATTTTGAATTGCCTATACAGGTTTTTTTTCTATTCATTGATGTTGATGATGAGATAGATAGGTGAAATGCTTTGGAAATATCCAACTAATGTTATTAATGTTGTGGAAAAACTTATCTTGTATTCAGTACCTATGATACTGACTACTGTTTACATGCTATCAATATAGTGCAGAATATATTGTAGTATTCTTACAATTATATTATTTTTAAAAATATTCATTAGTGTATATTTATTAATAAATTATTTATAACTATTATATAGAACATTTAATTAATATTTTATTGATTTTACTGTACTTTAAATAATTTAAATTAAAAATAATTTTAAATAAAAATTAGTTTGACATTTTAGAAATACACACATAAAAATGTATATTTTGTAATTCGAATACTATATTATTTGTACAGGTTTTTAATAATGTACATTGCTATAAATAAAACAATTTGACATTCGAAATATGCAAAGAAAAATGTGTATAAAATATTGCATTGTTTAAATATGTTCTAGTAAGTTAATTATAGTTTTGTGGATTTATAATGCCTAATAGTACAAAATATGTGATATCCGCATAGAATTACCTTTCTTTAAAAAAAGATAAAAAAAAGGGCCAAGTACGTGCGTGCGTGCATGCTTTTACGGAAAATGCTATTATTTCACGTAATAACATTATACAAAATAATTTTAATTTGGTACTACAAATGTATGAAATTTTTATAAAATTATGTTTTCCTCAAAAAGAACAAAAAATATATTTTCTCTACTAAAGTATTGATATAAAAAAAAGCGCCAACTATAAAATTGCATGTTTATACGAACTAGAACGTCTACATTAACAAACATTTATTTGTTCAAATGTTACAAATAAATATTTTAATACAAATAAATATTTTACTACAAAAACTTGGCGTTGTTAAATCGAATAATTAGTTTTAATACAAAATCGTTTTCTTGCAATTTAACTTACATATTAAAATAATAATAAGTTAAAATTACAATTTTTTGCAATTAAAATCGTAATAGCGTTATATACGTATAACATTATACATACGTGTGTGTGTGTGTGTGTGTGTGTGTGTGTGTGTGTGTGTGTGTGTGTGTGTGTGTGTGTGTGTGTGTGTGTGAGCGAGAAAGAGAACGTATGCATGCGTAAGAGATTAAATTATTAAAAATCGATTCCTGATAAACGAAGTTATATACTGTACTAAATACATACGCACAAACGCATGCACGCACATGCGCGCCCACACACACACACACACACACACACACACACACACACACACACACACACACACACACACACACACACACACACACACACACACACACACACACACACATTCAGATAGACGCACAAAAAAAAAAGGAGAGCTAATAAATTATTTGGTTTAGCGACGCCAAGTTTTTGTAGTAAAATATTTATTTGTAATATTTGTACAAATAAATATTTGTTAATGTAGACGTTCTAGTTCGTATGAACATCCAATTTCATAGTTGACGTTTTTTTTTCATATCATTACTTTTGTAGAGAAAAAATATTTTTTGTTTTTTTTTGAGAAAAACATAATTTTATTAAAATTTCATACATTTGTAGTGCCAAATTAAAATTATTTTGTCTAATGTTATTACGTGAAATAATAGCATTTTCTTTAAAAGCATACATGCACGCATGCACGCACACTTGGCGCCCTTTTTTTATCTTTTCTAAAAAATTTATAGCCAGAAAAAGAGGTGGTGTTTTAATTTGGTTATTAAATGTATTTGTGTATTCTAAATGCTTGAACTTTTTTCAGAGGGTATCTGGAAGGTATACATTAATCTAATACTGTCTCATTCCTTTTTTAAGGGGATGCTAAAGTAAAGAGCGAACTTCGACCGGACCCCAGCGCCGTCACAACGGAATTAAAAATGTTGATAACTAATCCCGTCGGTAAATTATCAACATTTTTAATTTCGTACTGTATTACCATAAACTTATAACGTACATGTATTGGAAATACATGTACACATGCATACCAATGCGGTAGTGATTTTATTAATACCGTCAAAAGAGACGTTCCAAATATTATAAATTTTACCAATACAATCTAAATAGATGCATATGGTATTATATAGTTTTCCAGTACCATCTAAATAGACACTTCAGGTATATAAATTTTACCAGTGCTGTCGAAATAGATGCAGCTGGTTTTCCAGTTTTATCTAAATAGACACTTCAAGAATTATTAATTTTTTCAGTGCTGTCTAAATAGATGCAGTTGGTATTATAAAATTTTTCAGTACTATATAGACACTTCAGTTATTATTATTTTTACCAGTGCTGTCTAAATAGATTCTATATGGTATTATAAAATTTTCCATCTAAAGACACTTCAGGTATTATTATTTTTACCAGTGCTGTCAATAGATGCTATATGATATAAAATTTTCCATCTAAAGACACTTCAGGTATTATTATTTTTACCAGTGCTGTCTAAATAGATTCTATATGGTATTATAAAATTTTCCATCTAAAGACACTTCAGGTATTATTATTTTTACCAGTGCTGTCAATAGATGCTATATGATATTATAAAATTTTCCATCTAAAGACACTTCAGATATTATTATTTCTACCAGTGCTGTCAATAGATGCTATATGATATTATAAAATTTTCCATCTAAAGACACTTCAGGTATTATTATTTTTACCAGTGCTGTCAATAGATGCTATATAATATTATAAAATTTTCCATCTAAAGACACTTCAGGTATTATTATTTTTACCAGTACTGTCAATAGATGCTATGTAATATTATAAAATTTTCCATCTAAAGACACTTCAGGTATTATTATTTTTACCAGTGCTGTCAATAGATGCTATATAATATAAAATTTTCCATCTAAAGACACTTCAGGTATTATTATTTTTACCAGTACTGTCAATAGATGCTATATAATATAAAATTTTCCATCTAAAGACACTTCAGGTATTATTATTTTTACCAGTACTGTCAATAGATGCTATGTAATATTATAAAATTTTCCATCTAAAGACACTTCAGGTATTATTATTTTTACCAGTGCTGTCAATAGATGCTATATAATATTATAAAATTTTCCATCTAAAGACACTTCAGGTATTATTATTTTTACCAGTGCTGTCAATAGATGCTATATGATATAAAATTTTCCATCTAAAGACACTTCAGGTATTATTATTTTTACCAGTGCTGTCAATAGATGCTATATGATATTACAAAATTTTCCAGTATCAAATAGATACTTCAGATATTATATAAATAATAATATAAATTTTACCAGTGCTATTTATAGATGCATCTGGTTTTAAATATTTTTTCGTAAACGTGCGATCTGACATGTTGTAACGTCTTGTCACACGCTGTTGTTTTGAGGAAAGTTCAACATACCTCACCAATTCTGGCGCTCGAACAATGTATATAAACAAGAGGCGTAACCACGTGCGTGAGGTAACTGTTGGCGGGATCGGCGTGCGGCAGCGTAATGAAGAGATACAGGATAGGAGACAATGGGAGACAACGCTCAGCTGTACAGGCCGTACTGCTATTTCCAGGCCCGAACTCAAGCACATTCACGCACACATCGCGCTCCGTGAACCACTAAACTGTCGCGTGCTCGGCTACGTTCGGTCGGTTCGGCGTGAGCGCGCTCAGCTGACTCCGAGATCGCGGCGTCTGAACTTTTTCGGCATATGTTTATCACGCGGGCGCCGCTCATATACCGTGTCCATAAGATCGATCTACAAGAGCGTTGTGTGGCGACGGGCAGTGGGCGAGACCTACCGATCTGTCGATCCGAGTTCAATTCCTGCCGTAGTTTCTTTCTTTTTTATTTTTTAATACAATCTGTGAAAAATTTTTATTAATGTAACAATATTTATGGTTAAAAATTTTTTCTATATAAAATAATTTTTTTTTTACCAAACCATAATTATTATTTATTTTACAGTTAATTTTTTATATGTATCCGAAATGAAAAGGAAAAATATAACACTATTTCAATGACAATTTTATTTTATAGTTTATATAAAATCAAAAATATTGAAAAATGAAAAATTTAAAGATTCATCGTTGTTAATTTCTTGACCTGACCGTACGAATGGTTCGTCCGTTCCATACCTTTTACACAATGCAAAAGAAAATTGTGTCATTGAAATAGCGTTATATTTGTCCCTTTTATTTCGGATACGATACGTATAAAAAAATAATCGCAAAATACATAATAATTGAGCTTTATTGGAATAGAAAAAAAATTATTTTATACAGGAAAAATTTACAAAAATTTATAAATCTTGTCTTACGTCAATAAAACTTTTTTGCAGATTGTAAATAAAAAAAAAAAGTGCGCCGGAAATCTAACCCGAATCCGTAGATTGGTAGGTAATCATCCGCTTATCGCCATGCTGCTTTATTACAAATCGGTCTTATGAACACGGTATACGTACCATCAGAACCTGTAAAAATTTCTGACGTGGACTTATAATAAAATGTACTTGATGTAAAAATTTTAGATCTTGTATACATAAATCAAGCCTGGGTCGTCCTTGAGAAAACATTTAGAAACAATACTACGCCTTCTGATTGAGCGTAGTAATTCTAATAAAAAAGTTATACGACTGCAAAAATTTTATGTCTGAAAATTTCGGCGCCGCTGTCGCACTCTATTAGGGTCGGTTCACAATATACGATACAGACCATCCCGTACCGACGACAAAATTATAAACCTGATCAATGCAAAATGTTAAAACATGCGTTATGCAATTATTGATAGATTCCGTTGACGAAATGTGTTGGCCAATGTTGATGTATATGAACAGTCGCATTACCCAGACAGCACACAATATTCATGATAAAAATTTATAAACACTTATTAATTTTTTTTTTCTAAATATTATATATAAATATTTTATACATATTTTATATACATGAAGAAAAAATTGTTATTTAACATATTACAATCTAGATTACATATTTTATACAATATTTATGGTAAATAAAAAATAAAGATTAGTATAAATAATATTTTGTAAATATTTATAAATATTTTATATTTTTATTATATTTATGATAAATCTTTATGATATGTCAAATCTAACACCACAAAAATATTTATAAAATATTTGGATAAATATTTATAAAATATTTAAATAAATATTATAAATATTTTGTAAATATTTTATAAATATTGTGTGCTGTCTTAGTAAAAACGCATGTTTAATATTTTGTCTTGTCAGGGTCGGTTCGTATCATTTCCAATACGTGCCGTACAGTGTGAAGCGACCCTTACTCTTCTTATTCTCACTCAGCTACAGCTAGATAGTAGCATGTAAACATGTAAATCTACAAGGTGTCCCTGACCATGGCTACGGTCCACTTGATGCTACAAACGTTTCGAAGCAGTCTTTGATTGGTTAATTTGTAAAAATCTTTGTTTCGATTGGTCAAAAACGCTTTAAAGCATTTGTAGCGTCAAGTGGACCGCAGCCCATGTGGCTCAATATTCATAAAAATGTAAAAAAAATCGAGATAAACATAAAAATCCAACATCGTCTTTGATTAGATCTTGAGTTAGGTTAAGTTGGGTTTGGTTTACAAATAATCAAGATATTAATTTTTTAAATTATGCAAATGAGACCGCGTCAAAGGAAGAGCTCGAACCGCTTGAGCCATAACACGGAAGAAAGAATCTATTCTACAATTGATAAAATTGTTTTAGCGGAGAAACAAAGAAATGTTGGTTGTTTCATAATAATTTTATTATGTGAATGATGGGTGCGTTCAGGGAGACGTTATTAGCGCTATCAGCATTAGTTTATCCTTGTTCTACTTTTAATGAGTAATGAAGATGGACTGATGCTGGTAGCGCTAATAGCGTCTCCCCGAACGCACTCAATGTATATAATAATGTGTATAATAAAGCAAAAACACGTGCTCGATTCTTGAATTCGCAAATTCTGTTCTTACAGAAAAGTTGAAAATTTATTGGCTATCGTATGGCTTTTAACCAATAAACTTGCAACTTTTCTGTTAGAACGAGTATTTGCGTAAACGTTTTTCTTGCGAATGACTTCAAGAATCGAGCCTCAGGACGTATTCAATTAAAAATTTTTATTTATAAAAAAATTACATCTCTTTTAATAATAACCGCGATAATAATACGGATACATTGGAGGCGGATACGACACTGGAGGCGGCGGATACGACGGTAGAGGCGGCGGTGGTAGGTACGACGGTGGAGGCAGCGGATATGACAGTGGAGGCGGCGGTGGTGCTGCGGCGTATCCTGTGGAAGCGTACGCTGATGAAACGTACGCAGAACCATGTTGTCCGTACGTTCCAACAGCGTACGCTTTTTTCCTTTCCTTTTGCATTTCCCTCCTAACAGCTGCGTTGATTTGCTACAAATGTTAATTTATTTAAAAATTATTTAAAAATATACACGACGATAATAAAGCAAAAACACAGATGCTCGATTCTTGAATTCATTCGCAAGAGAAACGTATTCGCAAATTCTGTTCTTACAGAAAAGTTGAAAATTTATTGGCTATCGTATGGCTATTAACCAATAAACTTACAACTTTCTGTTAGAGCGAGTATTTGCGTATACGTTTCTCTTGCGAATGACTTCAAGAATCGGGCCCCTGTACGTAAGCTTAGAGAATGAGAAGCAAACAGACGAACAATACAATAACGTATTTTATGTGTTACCTTTCGTGTCATTCCTCCTCTTCCTCTTCTTCCTCCTCTTCCTCCTCTTCCTCCTCTTCCTCCTCTTGCGCCTCGTGGCGGTGGCGGTGGCGGTGGAGGTGACGGCGACGGTGACGGTGGAGGTGACGGTGACGCTGGCGGTGGCGGTGGCGGTGGCGGTGGCGTTGCCGACGTTCTGAGTACTTTCGAGGGTTTGCTTGGCGACGGACCAACTTTTTCTTGCGTCGCTGCTTGCATGTTGCGCGGACACACGGGGCACTTGGCCTCTGCCACGTGCTCGGTGGTCACCTCAGTTGTAGCTGTAAAAAAAGCAAATATGATTACGTTTTATAAGAAAAAATATACATGTAGTATTTTATAAGTAAATCTGATTTACTTATATTGCATTATGCAGTAAGAATTATGTACTTACACTTGCGAGATCGCCGAGACGTGTCGAGCGACATGTTGATATTGCCGTCCATGGGCTACACATACAATAATGACTACTCGCTGGAAAATAAATCTTCGCGATGATAGACAAAGACAACCATATGCGTTCATGAACGCATATGACTGCGTTCAGAAATATCACCTGAATGTCCTTCTCATCGTTTTATCCTTGTTGTTCGGGCAATAGAAACAAGGATATAATAAAAATACGCCAGATATTATTGAAACATATAAAACTATAATGTTTTATCAATTTCACGTGTGCTATGTGTATTCTCGCTGTTCGCCAAGTCAGTCCATCAAAAGATTAAAAATTTAATATCAAATCGATCACATTGTACGATTTGCAATTTTAATAATGTTGTTTATAACATTAAATAAAATAAATAATTATATTTATATTATTGGAAAATAATAAATAAATTTAGTAAAAATTTTTATTTTAAAAAATGTACTATTAAATTTTGTCATTATTTTGTTGATAAACAATCCTTTTCCTAGTAATTTTTATTTAAGAACATACATATTACTTGTTAAAATGTTTAACAATAAAATAATATTAATAACAATTCAATTTCATATTAAATTTTTTTTAATTATTACCAAATTTATTCTTTATTGTAATTAATTGAGTAATAATTTAAAAAAATTTATTTTTTATTGTAATTAATTGAGTAATAATTTAAAAAAATTATTCTTTATTGTAATTAATTGAGTAATAATTTTAAAAAATTTATTCTTTATTGTAATTAATTGAGTAATAATTTAAAAAAATTATTCTTTATTATAATTAATTGAGTAATAATTTTAAAAAATTTATTTTTTATTGTAATTAATTGAGTAATAATTTTAAAAAATTATTCTTTATTGTAATTAATTTAGTAATAATTTTAAAAAATTAATTTTTTATTGTAATTAATTTAGTAATAATAAAAAAAATTTAATATGAAATTGAATTGTTATTAATATTATTTATTGTTAAACATTTTAACAAGTAATATGTATGTTCTTAAATAAAAATTACTAGGAAAAGGATTGTTTATCAACAAAATAATGACAAAATTTAATAGTACATTTTTTAAAATAAAAATTTTTACTAAATTTATTTATTATTTTCCAATAATATAAATATAATTATTTATTTTATTTAATGTTATAAACAACATTATTAAAATTGCAAATCGTACAATGTGATCGATTTGATATTAAATTTTTAATCTTTTGATGGACTGACTTGGCGAACAGCGAGAATACACATAGCACACGTGAAATTGATAAAACATTATAGTTTTATATGTTTCAATAATATCTGGCGTATTTTTATTATATCCTTGTTTCTATTGCCCGAACAACAAAGATAAAACGATGAGAAGGACATTCAGGTGATATTTCTGAACGCAGTCATATGCGTTCATGAACGCATATGGTTGTCTTTGTCTATCATCGCGAAGATTTATTTTCCAGCGAGTAGTCATTATTGTATGTGTAGCCCATGGACGGCAATATCAACATGTCGCTCGACACGTCTCGGCGATCTCGCAAGTGTAAGTACATAATTCTTACTGCATAATGCAATATAAGTAAATCAGATTTACTTATAAAATACTACATGTATATTTTTTCTTATAAAACGTAATCATATTTGCTTTTTTTACAGCTACAACTGAGGTGACCACCGAGCACGTGGCAGAGGCCAAGTGCCCCGTGTGTCCGCGCAACATGCAAGCAGCGACGCAAGAAAAAGTTGGTCCGTCGCCAAGCAAACCCTCGAAAGTACTCAGAACGTCGGCAACGCCACCGCCACCGCCACCGCCACCGCCAGCGTCACCGTCACCTCCACCGTCACCGTCGCCGTCACCTCCACCGCCACCGCCACCGCCACGAGGCGCAAGAGGAGGAAGAGGAGGAAGAGGAGGAAGAGGAGGAAGAGGAGGAAGAGGAGGAAGAGGAGGAATGACACGAAAGGTAACACATAAAATACGTTATTGTATTGTTCGTCTGTTTGCTTCTTATTCTCTAAGCTTACGTACAGGGGCCCGATTCTTGAAGTCATTCGCAAGAGAAACGTATACGCAAATACTCGCTCTAACAGAAAGTTGTAAGTTTATTGGTTAATAGCCATACGATAGCCAATAAATTTTCAACTTTTCTGTAAGAACAGAATTTGCGAATACGTTTCTCTTGCGAATGAATTCAAGAATCGAGCATCTGTGTTTTTGCTTTATTATCGTCGTGTATATTTTCAAATAATTTTTAAATAAATTAACATTTGTAGCAAATCAACGCAGCTGTTAGGAGGGAAATGCAAAAGGAAAGGAAAAAAAGCGTACGCTGTTGGAACGTACGGACAACATGGTTCTGCGTACGTTTCATCAGCGTACGCTTCCACAGGATACGCCGCAGCACCACCGCCGCCTCCACTGTCATATCCGCTGCCTCCACCGTCGTACCTACCACCGCCGCCTCCACCGTCGTATCCGCCGCCTCCAGTGTCGTATCCGCCTCCAATGTATCCGTATTATTATCGCGGTTATTATTAAAAGAGATGTAATTTTTTTATAAATAAAAATTTTTAATTGAATACGTCCTGAGGCTCGATTCTTGAAGTCATTCGCAAGAAAAACGTTTACGCAAATACTCGTTCTAACAGAAAAGTTGCAAGTTTATTGGTTAAAAGCCATACGATAGCCAATAAATTACCAACTTTTCTGTAAGAACAGAATTTGCGAATACGTTTCTCTTGCGAATGAATTCAAGAATCGAGCCCCTGTGTTTTTGCTTTATTAAACATTATACATATTATAATATAAAAGAAAAAATATAATGAACGGTTGGTCCCATCCATACTTTTTACACAACGTTAGAAAAATGGTCATAAAAATAACGCGCGTTATATTATTCTCTTTATATTTTTTTTCTATATATTTTTCCCTTTTTGGTTTCCCTTTCTATATATTTTTCCCTTTTTGGTTCCCCTTTCGGCACTATTAATTAATTTTATCTAGAATTCAGCTATCAAATTCATCTTGATCTATATCAGAAACTAAAACAATAATTAAAAATTTATTAGTAATTAAAATTTTATGACCATTTTTCTTACGTTGTGTAAAAAGTATGGATAAGACCGTTCATTATATTTTTTCTTTTATTTTGGATACAGTGCGTATAAAAAATTAATTGTGCTTTATTGGTATAAAAAAATTTTTTGTTAAAGTTTAAAACATTTATCTTAATTTTGACCAGTACCATCTAAATAAACAAATTGTTAGTAATTATTCCGTTATTGTTTAAATAAACGCATTATTATTAATTTAACCAGTACCGTCTAAATAGACGCATAAAGTATTGTTAATTTTATACTAATGGAATGGGCCCCTCCATCGCCCAGTCCCGTGAAACACAACCAACATTTCTTTGTTTCTCCGCTTTAAAATGTACATTTTTAAAACAATTTTATCAATGCTATCAAAATAGACGCATCAGGTATTATCAATTTAACCAGTACCGTCTAAATAGATGCATAAAGTATTGTTAATTTTATACTAATGGAATAGGCCCCTCCATCGCCCAGTCCCGTGAAACACAACCAACATTTCTTTGTTTCTCCGCTTAAAATGTACATTTTTACAACAATTTTATCAATGCTGTCAAAATAGACGCATCAGGTATTATCAATTTTACCAGTACCGTCTAAGTAGACGCTTCAAGTATCAAAGTAAACGTATCAAGTTGTAATAATTTTACAAGCCCACACGTTTATATGCTGGGAAAAGGCATAAGTTTATTATTCTCGATAATTCTGATAAAATGTTGTCTCATACATTTTACATCCTTGGAATATTTTTTATTACAAGGACTATCTCCTAATGCTACAGTTGTGGCAAAAGCTGCTGCATAAATTCCACAACTTGTGCCATCAGGTTGGGTTTGAACTTTTTCATATATAATGTCATTTTGACTTATTTTAGGGTAACGACGATGTATATAATTCTTTTCTTCGGCTACCAATCTTTCATATGTGCAGTTGGGTAAACTATCATACACATGAAGTTTATTACCATCAAAAAAAATACATCGCCAGTGATCGCTACAATTTCCGCCTATGATTTGTAAGCTTTTATTGCTTTGACTAGCTTCAATCATATCGGGAAAAGCTATATATAGCACATTTTGTGTTTCAAATTGAGATGTTTCTCTTACAACGCGTAAAAATTGTGCTAAGGAAACGTCATCTAATCTGCTGTTTATTGGCAAGACATTTTTTTTTATATCTGAGATGAGAGGAATTTCTTCATCTAAGTATTTTTTTACACTTGCCATTTGCTTGTCAGTTTTATTTTGCATCTCTTTAGTAAAACTGACAATCACGCAGTCATCATCTTCTATATTTACTGCAGCATTATTTGATTTTTCTGTGGATGAAAAATCACGTTTTATTTTTTTTTCTTTTAGAATATCTTCATTTTGTATTGTATTTTGCGGAATATTTTCCGTCCGAATATGAATTTTTTTTGCCGCTTCTGCTTGCGCTTCTAAAATATATGTCGGATTCCTGATAGGCATGTGTCTATTATGGCGACTGTCCAAGATTTCTGGTAACATGCATTCATTATAGAAGCGCAATAAGGCAGGCAACATTTTATTACTCCAAAAAGTAGCATCTCTATTAACATGCACTAATTTTATACTTTTTGGTGTCCATATCGCTAAAATGCAATATTCTCGCCGCGTAATGTTTAATTGACCCTGGATTTGATAATAAAATCGGTGATTCCGATTAATTTCCTCCTGATTTTTTTTAGCAAATATGCCTTTTAGAGCGGGTAATGTCTTTATGGCTTCTTCCGCTGTCAATTGTTCTGCAGACAAAGGGCATTTAATTTCTACCAGACCATTTTCTTCTATGAGACCATCAGGAGAAGCACCAAGGCATGGGTTTTTATAATCAATAAATAATCCGCAAGGTTGTATATCTTTGTTCAATTTTGTCGCCAAGACTTTTATGGCTTCTTTTTCGTTTTCTCGACCATACTTCATACCTGCGGTGTCAACTACGGAAGGGTACAAAATATTCTTGACTGTCAATGCGCAAGAAGTTGTCGGTCTCATACGGCATACAATTCCAAAATTGGATGCTGTCAACATTTCACGTCTCAATGCTAACCAAATTTCGGATTCACTCTGTTCTATCGTATCTCGTTCGATTTGCTTCCATTTTTTTGCATTTTCGGTAAGCTTTTCTATATGTTTTTCCCGAAATTGTTCAAAAACGTCATCTGGAAGATCTGGTTTTTGTGATTGGGGGCCATAATGACAATCTGTTTTTGATTCTTGTTTCCATTTCCTTTTCCTCCCATCTGTTTTTCGAGATTCCCTGGTTCTTGTAACTTTTATTTGTCGTTGTTTTTCTAACTTTTCAACCATTACAGGAACAGTTTTATCCATACCTTGATGCAGTTCTATAAGAACTTGCTGTGTATTGTGTTGCAGAACTGATCCTGCAATTCTGGCGTTGTAAGAACCTCGTGCGCCAAAAAATATACGCTTTCCACCCAGTACTTTGCAAATATTGGAATGATACGCTTCTGCAGGATTATTCGTTACGTTTTGTAGCAAGCTATCGGCGTGAATACTTAGATACTTGATAGCATCCATAATTTTTTGATAGAAACCGTGTAATTTCAAATGCGGAACATAATTTATTTCCGTTTCACGGTCAATTTTGCATTCACGACCACGTTCCTT
This sequence comes from Monomorium pharaonis, assembly GCF_013373865.1. Taxonomy (NCBI): domain Eukaryota; kingdom Metazoa; phylum Arthropoda; class Insecta; order Hymenoptera; family Formicidae; genus Monomorium; species Monomorium pharaonis. Next base: position 32,522 of record NW_023415545.1, on the reverse strand, counting down.
ACATCGTTTATGCTCACCGTACACGTGGCTGGGAATGTTTAATATGTCGAATCGTAATTCCCTCACCTTCTCATGCTGAGGTCGGTCTTTTTCTCTTTGTAACGAAGCTGCTTGCATCACCTCCTCTCGAATTTTTTGCTTATATTTTTTAACAATCTTTCTTGTCTCAATAAAACCAGGTCTTTTTTTCGTTTTCGATTGAGTCATTGCACTTACGATATCCATCTTTTTATCAAAATTGCGAAACATATGATTATTGCATTCTATTTTTTCAACCGTTATCATCAGTTTGCGATATGGATCATTGTCTCTAATGCTTTTATATACACTACTGTCGCCATCGGCGATAAGTGTTTTGTAAACTAATCCATGCATTTCAATACTACAGTTGAAACCTTGTGCAATAGCATCGCTTTCCATACGTGTGGAACTTATATTGCGATCAAAATTTTTAAAGCACTTATGAATTTTTGGTTCACAACCATTTCGCTCGTCATAGTCACATTGCGAGCAATATTTATTGAAAACACCCATGTAGAGAACTTTCCGTGTTCGGTAGCCAAGTATTGTACCCACACCGGAAAGGGAATCATAACCTTTACCGTACGATCTCTTATTCCAACTGCCATCCGCAACAACAGCTATGAGTCCCTTTCCATCTATTACTTCATTATTCTCTATCGCTAGTTGTTTTTCAATCTCGCCTGCCTTTTTCATATTTTCCAAGGCAGTTTCTTGAAAATTTTCGAAAACTTTTTCTCGATATTTAATATAAGTGACTTCAGACATGCAAGAAATATTCATTCCTGCACACATCTCGTGCAGCGTTGAATAACCAATTCCAGCTGTAATCGTTGCGGATACAGCAGCTGTATTAATATCTAGCTTATCAGATTCCGTGGGTTCTGACCAAATGCTAGTTTCATAATGACACATTTTACACTTGTAAAATACTTGTGTCAATAACCCACGGCAATGGAACTTCACAGGTATCCAATCATTAAACGAGCAATCTATTCCTCGTTTATGTTCAACATAGGACCTGCGTACTTCCCTCAATACGAAACGTAGATCGACAATGCGACGACCTTCAGGTAAGTTCTCTTGGATAGCACCTATGTCCAGAACACCTGTGTTGTCAACAACAAGTACGTCGTCATTTTCGCTATTGTCGACTTTTTCGTATTTATTTTCTTTGATTGTTACTTTGATTGTACTTACGTTTAATATTTTATCAGTTGCATTTTCCAAATCTATCACATCGGGAGTAGTTCGATTTATTGACTCCTGACAATAAAGAGATTGATTTTTAGTATTGTTTGTTTCAATACTATTATCATCTTCCAGAATTGTTTGCAACTGCTTCATTAACCGTCGCCTGCAAAAATTTTTAAATATAATATTAATTTTAATTTATTTGAGGTGTTTTATAACTATTATATTTTTGACCTAAACAATAACATATCTGTACATTACTGAGAAAGCCACTTTTGTCACCTGTGTGAATGTAGCACCCGACTTTTTAAAAATAAATTTTTGCGGAAAAAAGTAGCATTGAGATATAATTATTTAAACAATTAATTATTGAATTTTTTTAATTATAAAAATGTGTCAAAGATATGTTAAAGATAATCTCGCTTGAATATCTGGGAGTGTAAAGGTTAGGTGAAGGTTAGGTTAGGTTAGAGTTTGGTTAGGTTAGGTTAGGTTAGGTTAGGTTATTATATAGCGTATGTTATCTCATTTTCGTCTGTATGGAAAAAAAAAGTAAATGTAATTAGCAACTTTAAATGTGTATGTGTGTGTGAACCTGGCGTATTATTTCGTGAAAATTTATTAATTACTCAGAGTTCTGTTCTTATTTTCAATAATTATATAATTCCTTATAAATTGCATAAATAGTTTTTATGCGACGAAAGTTTTCATCATATGGAACATAAGACGTTTTGTTAGTCTTGTGTTTCACTTTACACTAGAACACTTTTTGCTTGAACGAAACTATTTATGCAATTTATAAGGAATTATATAATTATTGAAAATAAGAACAGAACTCTATGGCTGGTATTTATAGTTGAATCTTATTTCAAGATCGTCTCAAGCAGTATCTTAAAAGATACTAATACGGCTTTGTGTATTGGCTGATGGCATCTTAAAACAGTACTTAGATGATCTTAAATATAAGATCCGACTATGAATACCGGCCTAAGTAATTAATAAATTTTCACGAAATAATACGCCAGGTTCACACACACATACACATTTAAAGTTGCTAATTACATTTACCATTTTTTTTCCATACAGACAAAAATGAGATAACACACGCTATGGCTGATATTCATAGTCGAATCTTATTTCAAGATCGTCTCAAGCAATATCTTAAGATGCTAATACAGCTCTGTGATTGGCTGATGGCATCTTAAGACAGTACTTAAGATGATCTTAAATATAAGATCCGACTATGAATACTGGCCTATATAATAACCTTCACACTCCCAGATAGCCAAGCAAGATTGAGCATATCGGGCAAATTACTGCATGTATGTTGTGAACTTGCCCACAATTTGCTGTCATCGTGGAACAAAGTTAGCATCAGGAGGGCAAATAACTTTCATGAGTTTATGGCCGGTATTCATAATCGAATCTTATTCAAGACCCATCAGCACGATCTTGAGACGTCAATGCTGTTATTTCATTGTAAGTCTCAAGTCGGCTCGAAGCTAGACTGACAATTCTTGAACTAAGATCCGTCTATGAATTCCATCCTATGAAATTGCAAGTGCATGCATTGAGAAATAATAAACTTGTCACATTGACAGCAAATTGTGCATGCATGTTGACAACTTTCCGCCAGTTTGTTGAATTCTAATGAAGAATTTTACATGATGTCAGATCAACAGACAGTTTGAGAAAACACCTTGGCTTTAGTTTAGGGAATAAGTTACAGCAAAATGGCAACACGTTGCCTTCATTTGACAATCTGGGCTTATGGTGTTAAAATAATTCCTTCATAGAACATAATAATAGATACTAACCTTTGTACCCAGCCTCTCTTTGTAGAAAGTCGACGACGGGAAAGTGGCAAATACTTTCGCTTATACGTCTCACTCATTATTTATACTATATAAATCACTTCACTGATTTACTCAATTATTTTTCTGCACGTGAGATCTGACACACGTTACAACGTGAACGTCTTCCTCACGTGTTGTCGTTTTGTGCAAACGCGTTACGTCGGTAACAATTCGCGCCACGAAACAGTTCGTCCAGTAGATAATACCGGCACACAAGTCAGTCCGTTTACTTTATGGTGTATATATACTACTATAACGATATAGAATACAGTACAAGCTGTAGCACGAGCCATTTAATAATGAAAGTTTTAAAAGATATTATAATTAATAATTTCTAAAATTGTGTTTATATTGCGGTAATAATTTTTTGTTATAGAAAATTAAAAAAAATTGTAGAGCTTTGTTCAGACATATTTCTAGTTACTGTTAGAAGAGTGTGCATTATGAAATTATACGCAATTTTATGGTAGTATAAAATTAATTCCATTTTATTAAGATAAATTTTTGGTTTGAATAAAATAAATAAAATAAATTAATACTAAAAGTAAAACCAGATGTAAGATTCTTTTATCGGAATAATTTTAATTTAAAAAAATGAAGTAAAATTTTAAAACAATAAATACAATAAACAAAACAATAAAATAAATTGCATATTATATTTTTAATGTCAGTTATTATTGTAAAAATATTATTGTAAAAATTAATTAATATTAGATGTTAGACATATAGAACATTAATTTTCATACTATATACAAAGAGAAAAAGATGTCAAATTTTGAGACCTAAATATTTATTACTTTTTTCAATATTTATTTATTATAAAATTTGTTTGTGAAAATGAAATAAACTTTTCTACAAAATATTCTGTGAAATGTTCTTCTAAAATATATATTTTTTTAAATACGTCTTATTTAAAGAGATTGCATCTAACGTAAAAATAAATTATTTATTTGCTAGAAATTTATCTTTTATTTCGCCGTATTTAAATAAACTATTTATTAAAGAAATATATTTAACATTTTTTGATAAAAAGTAATGCTTTTTACTTAAAAAATTTTATTACTAAGAAATAAACCAAGAAAAACGAGGTGTATTTCATAGAAATGTATATTTTGTCATCATAAATCTTTTTATAACAAATAAATATCGAAAAAAACGTCACAAGAAATGTTCTTATTATTTTGACTTTTATCTCTCAGTGAGAAATATGTAATTTCATATTTGTATTTAATCTTTGTTTTTGGAAAAACCTTTGTGTTTATAATAATTTGCAGGCAATCCACATGTTTCAATCGTTTTTGTGTAATTAATATTTGTGTGTCAATACATAAAACATTATATATTTTTCTTAGTTAGTCCTTTCAAGATATGTATATATTACATGCTTGTTGAATATATTTTACAGAATTATACAGAATATATTTTGAATCAAAAATAAGAAATAAATGATGTCACGAGTCTGTTACGTAGTTCTTTTTTACAGTCATGTTTTATTGCCTTTAAAAATTGTCCAAGTTACATTAAATTTAAAAAATATAAAAATATAAAAAATCAATGTAAAATATTGAAAATTTATAATTAAAAATTATAAGCAAAGAAAAATTGGAGGATAAACCGGAATATAACATTATTCCATGACACAAATATAATAATTATTACAATAACATATTGAATTATCTGCACAGAATAAAGAAAATCGTACAAGATATGTAAAATCATCTAAATTTAAATTTTTTATATTACGTTTCCCAATATATTTGTAAAATTATATTTTTTAGAAATTATTTTTTAATTAACAAACATGATTACGTTACAATTTGTTGTCGTAGCATGTTTTTTAAAACCTGACATTACGTTAGATTTGCATGCCGCGGAAAATAAGTGCGTGTGAATGTGTGAGTGAGTGTGTGAGTGGGCGAGCGAGTGAGTGAGTGAGTGAGTGAGTGAGTGAGTGAGTGAGTGAGTGAGTGAGTGAGTGAGTGAGTGAGTGAGTGAGTGAGCGAGGGAGTGAGAGAGAGAGAACAAGCGAACGCGGTGGGCCGCCCTAAGATGCGATTCCGAGCCTCTGCTCGAGAAGTACCCAGTCACACACACGGATCGCGCTCCGTCTATCCATGAGACACCGGCGCCAGTCGTGCGCTCTTCTCCCCCTCCCCCCCCACCCCCTTCTAACTCCGCACTGATTCTGAAGCGACCGCGGCATATGTCTCGCGTAGGCGCCCGCGCCGACGATTCTCTCTCTCTCTCTCTCTCTCTCTCTCTCTCTTTCTCTCTCGTTATCAATTCTTTTCTCTACACATTAAAAATTGTAAAATTGTAACCATTCCTTCTTTAATTTTAATTAACAAAAAATGACATGTCATCCAAAACATCTATTTTGGAAAAGTTTTAACTAACATCGCGTAGTTTTTCACATACGAATAAGCATGGAATGAGCATGGAAGAACAACGAGATTAGTACAATACAACGCGTGACAATTTGTAAAATAGATATACATGCTTTAATAAAAACTAAATATAAGAATTTATCATGATTTTCGTGATTAATTTTTTAACATTTTTATGCGTCGTCCTTTCATCACAATTGATTGTTTCGGTATTTATTATATCATATATAATCTTAAATTATATATATATTATATATACAGAGCGTCTGAAAATGTTTGACATAGTGCTTGTTTAGAGGTAGCACGAATTGAACTGACAAGGAGAAGGCGCGAACTTAGAGTCGCCGATTTGAATGACCTTTTTGTAGTATAGTACTCCATTAGGAGAATACATAGGCAAAAGGATAGAATGCAACATTCAGCCGTTTTCAAATAGAATTTTTTTAAAGTTCTGGTGGTTCATATACCGCGTCTGTAACATTGATTTCAAGAAGGCTCTTTAGCGACGGGCAATAAGCGAGTACCTACCAATGTGCCGATCCGGGTTTAATTGTAGCTGTATTCTTTTTTAATACAATGTACAAAAATTTTTTATTAACAAGTATAGAAGAGACTAACCGTTCGTACAGTCAGGTCAAAAAATTTGGAATAATGAATAAATTAAATTAAAAGTTTTTACATTAAATTTTTTATTTCTCATTAATTTTAATTTATAACATTATATAAAATATAATGAATAAAATTTGCATTGAAATAGCGTTATATTTTTCCCCTTTTCAGATACAATACGTAAAAATTGTCGCAAAATTAATATTAATTGTGCTTTATTGATATATAAAAATAATTATTTTGTACAGAAAAATTTAAAACAATTAATAAATCTTGTTTTATGTTAATAAAAAAATTTTGTACATTGTATTTAAAATAAAGAAGACAAAACTGACGGCGGGAATTGAACTCTGATCGGCAGGCACTCGCCTATTGCCCGTCGCTAAAGAGCATTCTTGAATTCATTTTTACAGACGCGACATATAAAACGCCAAAATTATCTAAAAATTTCAATGAACTCGTAACAAAATGTGCTTATCAATTTGAAAAATAAAAATTTATATATGTATAAAAATGATATATAGTGTATATAAATGCAATAAATCTTTTAGAGAATTATACATGTATAGGATGCCTAAGGTGTACAATATTTCTATAGTGTAAAATATTTATATCGTAAAAGTCCATTACTGTTTTTCATTATTGCAATAACTGAGATATTAATTTTTCAAATTATACAAGTAAGACAAGGACGCCGTAAGTGGGTATGCAAAACGTGCATTGCACGTGGGCAGCACCATCAGGTTATATTTTCGTTATAAATTTTTAGTAATTTTATAAAATTTTTTCAAAATACTTTATAATTTCTTTATTTTATTTTATATGCTTGCCAATATTCTCAGAAATGATCCGGATTATAACACGGGAAATTTAAACTTACACACGGGCGCTTAGAATATTTAGCGGCGGCCCTGAAATGAGAGCACGCCAAGGAAATACGGCTCGAGAACGAGACGTAGAAGCGGTGGCAGCCAGCGGAAGAGGGGGAAGAAGACGAAGCGCGTTGTTGCCACGCATCTTACATTTCGCCGCACCGCGCCGATGCTTGATTCAGGCCGTGTTATAGCTCGAGCGGTTCGAGCTCTTTTTTTGTATTAGAAAAAATATTGGTTATTGTAATAATGCAAAAATTTTACATTTTGATGGTAAGAAGCGAGAAAGTGCTCGACTAAATTAGCGATGTCTATCTGAATTGTAAACTAATCTACCACTACGTGTTTCGTACAGGCTTACTAAATTTTGTTACACAGTAATCTTTTTTATTAGAACGTCTACGCTCAATCTGAAAGCGTAGTATTGTTCCGAAATGTTCACTTTACCTGTACTCAGGTTTCATTAATGCGTACAAAGTAACTTTTTAACATAAAACACATTTTGTGACGAGTCCACATCAGAAATTTTCAGAAAGTTCTAGCGACTTATATACCGCGTCTGTAACATTGATTCCAAGAAGGCTGTTTAGCAACAGGCAACGGGTGAGTGCCTACCGATCTGCCGACCCGGGTTCAATTCCGCAGTTTTTTTTATTTTTTTAAATAATAATATGTACAATCTACAAAAATTATTTATTACGTAAGACAAGATTTGTTTTACATTTTTCTGTACAAAATAATTTTTTTCTATAAAACTTCCAGATAGCACACAATATTTAAAAAATATTAATATTTATTTGAATATTTTATAAATATTTATCAAAATATTTTATAAATTTGACAGATTAAAAAGATTTATTATAAATATTATAAAAATATTTATAAAATATTTATTAATATTAAAAAAATATTACTATAAATCTTTTTTTTATTTATTATAAATATTGAATAAAATATATAGTCTATATTTTAATAATATGATAAATAAAGATTTTTTCTTTATTTATTTTGTGATTATTTTTTATACGTAAGTCAAAACTTTCAATTTCATTTCTTCATTTTTGCAAATTTTTAGACCTGACCGTAATTGTGCTTTAGTCTAAAAAAAAATAATTTTGTACAAAAAAATTTAAAACAATTAATAAATCTCGTCTTACGTAATAAAAAAGTTTGGTTGATTGTATATATTATTATAAAAAATAAGTAAAAAAAAAAAACTATGGAATTGAACCCGGGTCGGCAGATCGATAGGCACTTGCTCATTGCTTGTCGCCAAAGAGCCTTCTTGAAAACGATGTTACAAATGTGATATATAAAGCGCCAGAACTTTCTAAAAATTTCTGTCGTGATTTCTGTCTTGTCACAAAATGTGCTTGATGTAAGAATTTTGGACTTTCTACACATAAATGAAGCCTGCAGACAAGAAAAGTGAACATTTAAGAACAATACAACGCTTTCAGATTGAGCGTAGGCGTTCTAATAAAAAAGATTACTGTGTAACAAAATTTCGTGTCTGAAAATTTGGCACGCCCGCGCTTGCACGTGCATGCTCTCTCTCTCTCTCTCTCTCTCTCTCTCTCTCTCTCTCTCTCTCTGTCTCATTTTACTCTATATACGCAATTCTTGTACGCAATCTATGCACGTATATGTGCGCGTGCGTGCGTGCGTGCGTGCGTGCGTGCGTGCGTGCGCGCGCGCGTGTGTGTGTGTGTGTGTGTGTGTGTGGGGGGGGGTGCAAGCGTACAGTTCGATGGTAAAAAGAAGCGAGAAAGTGCTGAACTAAAGTAGCGACATCTATCCAAACATCCGTCAACCAATATATATGTTATATATATGCATTTCAGGCAGGTACACGAAATTTTCAGACATGAAATTTTGTTACACAGTAATCTTTTTTATTAGAACACCTACGCTCAATCTGAAAGCGTAATATTGTTCGTAAATGTTCACTTTTCTTGCCTGCAGGCTTGATTTATGCATACGAGGTCTAAAATTTTTATATTAGGCACATTTTGTTACAAGTCGGCGCCAGAAGCCGACAATTTTATAATTTTTTGTCGTTTTTCCTACAAAATCGTTACGATACAGAATTGTTATCGTTTATATTTTAATTCTGGAGAAGGATTTTTCATTCTGTAAACGCAATTAAAAGATTAGTGAGAAATTAAATTGTCGGTAAAACAGGACAACTTTAGCATCCCCTTAAAGTATGGTTCTTCTTAATACCTGTTGTGTTTATTCGTCGTCCCGATGATCTGGAGGTAATAAAATAAAAAAAAATTATTCTTGTATACATTATTGGCAAACCAGTAATTTAACAATTTTATGTTTTTACTTTGTAAAAAAAAGATGTTACTTGTATTGCTGCTAATTTTCCGCGATGCTGATTAATTCTCTCGTTGTGATTACTTTGTGTCGCGAGAGTAATTGTTATCGTGACTGAAATTTTGCAGCTGTCAAATTTACATAGATGGTTATCTATAAAATTATCGTTGTAATTTACTTTTAAAACGTAAAAAAAAAGGTAAATAACGGGTTGTGGGAACTAATATTTATAAAAAACACTCAAAAAATTTGATAAAAATAATAAAATATTTTAAATAAACTAATTATATTTATTAAAATTAAGTACACAGTTTGACTTGTACCTTCTTTTTTTAATTTTCTAGATAATACTGGGCAGTACAAAACATATCGAAAAGGGTAAATTGTATGACCTTTTACAGCCTTGGTTCAAAACAGGTCTTCTTGTCAGTAAAGGTAATATTATATTTATTAATATAAAAGTTTTAAATTTGAATACATAGGGTATAGAAAAGTTGCTTTTAAAAAGTAATTATTCGATAATGTTTAATACAAAAGTACGCGTTTTGCATTAAAAAAATATTTTATCAAGTACTTATACCTAATTACTAAAAAAGTATTGATTTATTATAATTTTTGTTACTTTTTTACCAAACTTTAATAAACTTTTTTTCATTATAATGTCATTTAATCTAATTAATAGTTTTATAGGTATTTTATATTTTATAGGTATTACTTTCTAAAATACTAAATGGTTTATGCATAGACTTCATGCTTTTCTAAATCATTGATGTCTGTATTTGATTACGTACTTTTATATGTACGCGTGAAAGAAAATAAATTTTAAATATATAATATTAATTAGCAAATTAACAAATTAAAAATAATCAATAACTAATTAAAAGAAGAGAGAACCATCTCACAGTATCATACATAAGCGTCATTTATATCTTTTACAGTATTATCGTATTATATTTTTTGTTATTATTTTAGGTTCAAAATGGCAATCACGACGAAAGATATTAAATCCCACATTCAATTTTAATATATTACAGCAATTTGCTGAGATTTTAATCGAAGAAGGCGAGAGAATGACAACATCTTTAAAGAATACAGGAGACACTGTTACAAAAGATTTAATACCGTTTATTGGTGAACATACGATGAACGCAATATGTGGTATCACATTCTATTTATATATTTATGTAGAGATTTTATCTTTCTGTTGGAAACAGATTTTATCTTGACTTATATAAATGACAAACAAACTGTATCTATGTATAAAGAAGGACTGGTGTCGATTTTAACCCATTAACCAGCTTCTAAAATTCATACTGATTATCGTTGCTAATACTCTGCAGATTGCAAACATATTTTTTAAAGCCTAAAAACCAATGGTAACTTATGAGATTCAAAAATTAAGTACAATGTTATGCTGTAGATTTTCCAATAGCTTACGCTGTATCTTTAAAATAAGTAATTTAATTGTTAATTTTTACGGAGTTATTATTCGACTTAAGCGTGGTATATATAAATATTCATGATTGTCATTCGAAATGCCTGATCTAATGTGGCGGTGTGTATGTTTGGAAAAGTCATCGCTATCGCATGAAAATTGTTGCTAGTAGAATTTAAGTTTTTTCCTGATAGCTGTGCATAGGCAGAAAGCAATATTTTCGATCTGTTAGTTATATTAAGCTCTTTATTTGTTTTTTGCCATACTTTTTCTTTGAAGCTTTTTATTTGTTTTTTTTTTTTAATTTTATATGTTTTCTTGAGCATGTTATCGACATTAGCCATACACATTTTGAGATTACATCATTTTGAGAGGCGAGAGAAACTCACACTAATAAACCCCCTCGATTCATAAGAGACGATTGTGCTAACGATAACATAAATCATTCTGAGTAACGAGAGACAATAGAACTCATTCTATAAGTCAATATAATATTGATAATTATTTTGATATAATCTTAATTACATTTAGTTTTACATTTTAAACTTCAAATTGACGATGTCAAATATATTATCAAACTCCGAGAACTTACGAACAACAGTTTCCACACGACAGTGATAATTTTTAGAAACGTACATACAACCATATTGTATTAGCATTTTGAATGACAATAGTGGATATTTATATCACGCTTGGAATAATTAGTCGAGTAACAACTCCGTAAAGACAATTAAATTGCTTATTTTGAGGATACCACGTAAGATATTTGAAAATCTACAACGTAACATCGTATTTTATTTTTAAATCTCACTAATAAGTTCCCATCCGTTTTTAGAGTTCACAAAAATATTTTTATATTCTGCAGGGATTATTAACGATAATCTATATGAATTTTAAGCGCTGGTTGGTCGGCCAAAACCGGCATTATTTATCGGGCCTTCTTTGTGTAAAATACCGATATTATAATAAATAAAAGTTATCTCATTTTTTCAATAATATTTTTTAAATATGTATAAGATTACATTACAATAATGTAATTTTTTTTTAGAAACTGCAATGGGAATTTCTTTGAAAAAAACGGATTTATTTTATCAGCAATATCGAAAAGCGTTTCATCAATTAATTGAAGTTATTCGATATAGGTAATTGAAATAATTGTACTATATATGTCGTATGCATAGAGAACATTTATATAAAAATTATTATTATGTATAATAGTAGTCACCAGAAAAAATTTTAAAGAATTATATCACAACTGGTGTAAATAGTATAATAATTTAATCCCATCAAAAAAGTACATAAACGCGTGTTTTTTGAAATAAATTTGAAATCAATACAGTTAGCTAAGTAAATTTTAAAAAGACTTAAAAAAATTTAATAAACATGCATTAAAAAATTGTTTAAACGGTCTTGATGATTAAATGATTAAACGATTAAAATCAACTTAACGGGATTATAGTGAAGCAAAAACTTGGCGTGCCCGGCTCATATTTTTTCTGAATTTCCAAGGCTCTATGTTATTGATATTGATAAATGTATATACAAAAATGCAATTAATGTAACTCGGGTGTTGTTTTACTATCTGTCAGTTTTTGCTTCATTATCTGTTATTATTCATACATCCCATTTTTCAATTAATTTTTTAATAGAACCATTGAATGCGTTTATATATTTGACGTATCTTTTGTAATTTTGTAAAGTTTTGTTAGATTATTATTTTTTTATTATTTTATTCGTACAATAATTTTTATATTGTATAACATTGATGGGTTATTGCGTATTAACGAGCCCGGAACGCTAAGTTCTTGCTTCACTACAGTCCCGTTGGTTGATTTTAATCATTTAATCATTTAAACATCAAGCCCGTTTAAGCAATTTTTAAATAGATGTATATTAAATTTTTTAAGTCTTCTTAAAAATATACTTGGCTAACTGTATTGATCTCAAATTTATTTTGGAAAGCACGCGTTTATGTACTTGGCGTATCTTTTTTACCTTTTTAAGGTTTTCTGGTGGAATTTTACTTCTTTTTGTAAAAATGATTGCAATTTTATTAACTTTTTATTAATACTTTTGACATTTATTACATATAAATTATAAATATTATTTGTTTATGTGTTATTATTATTTATTTATTTAATTTTTATTAATGTTATTAATTTTATTAAATTTTGTTGCGTACCAATATTTATCACTTACACTAATATATATATATATATATATATATATATACATATATATATAGATAAATGGATATATTAACATATATAATTGTAATTATAATTTGAATATTTAGAAGCTTGTAATTTTATTAAATTTTATTACTTTATTATTAATATTTTTGACATTCACATATATATCATGAATTTTGTGTGTGTGTATGTGTTGTGTGTGTGTTGTGTTTATGTTATATATTTATTTCATTTTTATTAACTTATTATACTTTTCTCGTGTATTATTCACCAATATTCACTATTTATATTACAAAATAATTTTTTATACATTTTAGTTTTATAAAATTGTATGTAGGCACATTAAGAAGCCTCTTGAACGACAAACCGGCTTTGTGTGTATGTGTGCATGTATATGTGAATTGAAAAAAATAACTTAAGTGAGCTTTTTTGCGCAAGAGATCTCGAGATCTCAGAATTATCAAGTTTATTATATTTTTTTCGCGTATCAATATTCACCATCTACATTACGAAATAGTTTTATTTAAGTTTTATAAAATTGTATGTAAGCACATGTGAAGCCCCTAGACAAACTGGCTTTACGTGTGTGTATACATGTGAATCCGTGGAAAATAACTCAAGTTGTGTAATTTAGGTTCTTGAGCCCTTGGCTGCATAACGAATGGATATTCTCATTAACGTCAAAAAATAGAGAACAAACAAAGATTCTGAAAATATTACATGGCTTTACTGAGAAAGTATGTAAACAAATTTTTTCATCTTAAATACTTTTTACAATTATTCTATTATGTAAAAAGAAAAGGTAAGGAAGAAAAGTCCCATAATTTTTATTTGAAAAGCATAAGACAATTTATCCAACATATTATGTTGACAAATACGTTTTTAACATTTACATAAATAATGCAGAGAAGAGAACTAATGTTGAATACTTATAGATTATTGCAGAGAGAAAAATTTATCATAAACACTATGAACAACATAAGAAAAATCTCAATGAAAATTCAATGGCAGTTGCAGAGACTATTGGAAGTACGTAATAAAATTCAAGCTACATATAAAATTTCAATTACTCCCTCTTAGCAAAAAAATTGTTGAATTACGGTACAAAAATTTAAATATTATTGTGTTACAATAATATACGTATGTATTATGATACAAATATATATTAATGTAATATTTGTAATAGAATTTAAATTCAATATCTTTTAACAAAAATAATATAAACAAAAGTTATACTATAAGATTAATATATATATTCCTATTTAAATTGATTTAGTTAAAAAAAAAAGACTTGCTATGTTGGATCTTTTAATATTGGCGTCTCAAGAAGGTCTGTTAACTGATTCTGATATTAGAGAAGAAGTCGATGTCTTTATAGCTGCGGTATGTACATAATGTTCTTTTATTAATAAATAAAAATAATTTGTATCACACACTATTAAGCAATATTAAACGTATATAAAAAACAATGTGTGATTATAGGCTTATGATACTACAGCATTAGCTGTATCCTATACTTTATCACTCCTGGCCGAACATAAAGATATTCAGGTAATATAGGCGTTAAACATTGTAATTAAAAGAAAAGATAACATATTTTAGTTTAATTATGGGAACTATTTAATCTTTTGTTTAATCACAATACTCTAAATGTTTTTATAACAGTAATAGAAATACCATAACATGTTTTGTTGCATGTAAATATTAATTTATGCTTGTCGTATAATAATACTTGTTACGTAATGTGTGAACAAATTTCTCTTACATTGTTTTTTTCTATTTAATTGAATTAAAGATACTTAGAATGAAAAAAAAATTATAGTCGTGACAACTATAAAGTAACAGCTCTACAAGTTTGATTCGTAGAACTTTTGGGCATTCTTCAATGAACAGTTGTATAGTTATTGCAACTAAAGTTTAAATTTTAAATAAATAAGAATGGTTTGTATCACACACCATGCAGCTACATTATTAATTATTTAGTTACAGTGAAAATTACTTAGTTAAAGTTTATACAGAATTTATACAAATAAGTTATCACAATTATATTTTTTTAGTATACATACGGTCGATTAACTATACAATCAAAATATTAACTATGAACAGTGAAACAATTGCGCCATAGCACCTTAAGTGTTAGGTAATGAGAATAAAGAATTCCGATTTCAAATCTCAATTGAATTTTTTCACATACATTTGTATTACCATTTCTTTGTAGTTCAATTAAAAATTTACTAAAAATAGTTAATGTTACGAAATTTTCTTAGTTTATATAATTTATTGGTTTTATTTTAACTATAATACATAATTAAAGTGCTATTTGTTTATAAATTTATAATTACTAATACATTTTTTTTTCTCCGAGTGTATATAAATATATATTAAACACATTTTAAATACAATTTATGTACTTGGAGAACATTAATTAAAACGTGGTTAAAATAAATTCTTAAAATTTTATAATTTTGTTTCTGTATACAAGTGAAATATTGGAATAATGAAAAAAGTTTTCTAATTAACATTGATACAGGATTGTGTTAGAAAAGAAGTCGATGCTATTATGCAAGAGAGTCAAGGAAAACTTACCGTTCAATCGTTGCAAAATCTACAATATTTAGAGAGATGTATAAAAGAAACATTACGTTTATATCCAAGTGCTTATTTTATATTACGAGTTACTTCGGAAGAGACACAATTAAGTACGTAACTGTTTGATCTGTTACATTTATTTTTATACGAAACTTTATTCGTACATAAATATAATAAATTATAATGTTCTGTTATTTAAAATTAAATTAATTGTCTCATCTTAAATGTGTGGTTTCATGTGCTGTCTCAAAAAAATCGATTTTTTAAGAATAGTCCTAATTGAAAGCTTTACTAATAAAGAATATGTTCATAAAGTCTTAAGTCGAAATTAGAAATAGTTTTCGAGTTACAGTCTGCAGAATGTCATGCGATTGTAATATGAGGTAAAAAATTAATTAATGCGAGTAATACCGATGCAGTGTATACAAAAATAAGTAATAATAATACGAAGCCGAAGGACTACTAAGTTGACCTGGAATCGCAGATTAGCCTGTGGTTGCCGTAAGTTTTCAATAAATAGTGTTTTTCTGCTTCGTAAACTTCAAACGCATGTTTCTCGAAACAGTATTTTTGCAACTGGGGCAGGTGATTTCTCAAAAACGTTTTTACCAACCGGTCTAAAATTTTACAGGCTTATTGAATCAGCATATATATCACTATCGCCGGAACCTCAGTTATGCTAAAATTGTAATTTTAATTAATATTTCTAGTATAAAAACTTAGTAAAAAAACAAAATTTTTGTGACACATTTGTAAAAATCGCCGTCATTTTTCCAATTTTTAAGAAAAACTGTTATCTGCAGCGATAGTGGCATTTGTACAAATTAAGAACCTTTTTAGATTTATTGTTTCAGATGATACAAACAGCTGAAATTACCTGCGCCAGCAACTTATTTTTTTTTAGACTTGTTTTTAATGTTTATAAAAAACCAATAAAAAATTAGTATTTTCTTGTAAAAAAATATTTTTGGTTTATTATAATATTATTCTTTTAGAATAATATTATCATAAACAAAAAGATTTTTTTATTCAGATACAGTATTATCTTAGAAAAAATAAATAAAGAAATTTACTTTATTTTTCCGCTTGACACACGAGACTACCCTCTTAATAAACAAGATAAGTTGTCTTGTAACATTTACAAAATTAATTGTTTAAGTTAATTAAACCTTAGTGTAAAATACAATTTTTTACAATCTGATATATACTGAGCAACAAAAGCGGAACAAAAATTTATGCTAAAATTTTATTCAACTTTAAGTAATCATAAGTTCTTTAAAATTTATTGTATTGAAAAATTGTTTTTCATTTTAAAGCTTGAAGTCTTTACTTTAAAGAACATTTGTCAGATTTTCTTTTTTGCTTTTTTCTTATTCGACATCTGGGCAGCAATCATGTAATTTTTTCCTTAAGACGAAAACGTGAAAAGTGAAAAGTTTTATGTAACTATCTCTTTCTATTGGTGTTGAATAGAAAGAGACAGTAACTTGAATTTTTTCACTTTTCACGTTTTTGCCCTAGGGGAAAAGTCACATAATCGATACCCTGTTTAAAAATCAAAACGTATGTTGTGTTTAATAATTTTCATATTTTGATGCTTCACGGCATGTAATGAATTTATCTCGTAAACTTTATAAGAATTATCGTAAAATATGAACTTTCCTCTATAATTTTGAAAAAAAAAAAGAAGTCTATACAATTTTTTTAGCAGATTTATGATATATTAAAGTTGCATTTTATTCTGTTTATGCCTGTTATCTCCAGCATTAGCATTACTCAATGCGCACCACGAGAAGGTTGATGGCCAGATTTTGCGCATTCTCTGTGGGCGCGCGCGCGCTACTGCGTCGCTTGATGTATGAACTATGAATTATGTATAGCAATCATGAATATATAAACTGGGTTTTTATTGCTTTAATTATACCTAAGCAGATCATATTTTTATTAATATTAATATAGTGTAATGTTTAGTTTCTTAAAAATGAGCTAGGAGGTTTGCTTTAAAAGGCTTTTCAGTATTGATAACCGTTCTTCAGCATTATGGACAGATATTTGTTTTTAAAATTTTTATAAAGAATTTAATTCTTATTTGTACGTATCTACATACATTACATTGTTATAAATTTTTTTTCAGATTCGTATTTAATACCTGCCGGAACAATGATACATCTTAGTATCTATGGTGTTCACAGAGATCCTAATTATTGGTCAAATCCAGAAATATTTGACCCAGATAGATTTTTACCTGAAAATATCCGAAATCGTCATCCTTACTCCTATATACCATTCAGTGCTGGACCACGTAATTGTATCGGTAAAATTAAAATATTAATATTTTTTATATTTCTTTATCCTTTTTTAAACATATTGTGATATATTCAAATTGTAGGGCAACGATTTGCCATGTTGGAGATGAAAGCAATGCTAGCTCCTTTAATTCACAATTTTTATTTGGAGCCCGTGGATTACTTAAAAGATCTACGAATGATACTTGATGGTACGCTTCGCCCTATTAATCCACATCGTATAAAATTTGTTCCAATTGATACAAAATGCGTATAAATATTTAAAAACAATTTGTGAAACCGACAAGTGTATTGTTGTTATAAAATAAAGAAAATTGTTATGCTATTACATATACATTAATAATCAAAATAAAAAATAAATTTTGTAAATGTGTATTATATAACCGGGGAATAAAAAGACAATAATGACATAAATCTGGTTTATTTTATTTTATTAAATAAAAAGGTATTTTACATTTGCTTAATCCGCAGGAACACCTCATAAAGATGCATCTAAGAATAATTTCCTTGATTAATTCCGTTCCTAAAAAATTTAACCCTCAGTACGCATATAGGATTAACGTAAACCTAGTTTAATTTTCGAGGTTGCAACATTTCAATAGCGTTTGAGTAGAGCGCTGAGGCTTGGAGAGGAAAAAAACTTGTGCCTGCCCTCTACTGTTTCTTTGTTTGGCAGCTCTATGCCCGATTTCTTTATGTCCAGTTATCTTGCGGTTGAAATTATCCAGAAGATAAACCAGATTCATGTACGTGATTGGTTAAACTTAAGATTTATTTTCCGGATAACTTTATCGGGAAGTGAAGAAATCGGGAATTAATGCGCCAAGGGCTATCGAGCTGCGTACATTAAAAGTGTGTAGGGGAACTAATGCATGCGTAAATCGGAAGCAAAAAAATATTATGAAAATAAACGTTTTACTAAAAAAAATTTTGGCGTTGCTAGAGAAATAATGACAACGGTTTATTGTCATATTATTAGTAAATAATAAATTGTTTGTAATTGTTAACTTTTTTATAATTATTGTTATTAAGATTTTAGTACACTTTCAATTGCAATCAGTGTACTATCACTGATTTACAGTGATATACTTATATAGTTGTGATAATTAACTGTAATATTTATATAGTTGTGAAAATAAAAAAATATAACATTATTTTTAATTTTTATTTTTTAAATAATTGATACTTATCTCTCAAAGAGAAACATACTTCATTGAAAGATAGTGTTACAAATAGAACATCTCGAGATGACGCCTTTGATAATGAAATTGAAATACAATTAAACAAAAATCTATTTCTTTTTGTACATCTTTTTTTTTACTTCCATTAATATTTCTTTCTCTTGTTAATTAACATTGTCGCGCTTTTGCATAAGCCGCAATTGCATGCCTGCATTTTAGTTGTCCAATAATAACTTGCATCAAATTATAAGTATTTTGTAAGCTACATTGTGCTGATTGTATTTTATTAGAAGATTATTAAAAAACTTCAGAAGGCCGCGTTATTCTCGCTACATAACACTTGAAAATATAATTATGCAAATGAATGAATGTCTGAAACGTTCCACTTTTTCCTGTTATAATATGTTACCGTCACATATTTACTATCCGATGCTACAACTATCGTATTGAAGCAATAAGATCGTAGATAGGACACGAAGTCCGACTATTCCGTTGAATCAAACAGTTTCGAATTGAATTTAGATATTGATACTATTTTCTGGTATCGAAAAAATATTGTATTTATTCGCTAATATACTCTAAAATGCAGTGCAAATTTCAAACTTGTGTGTAATCAACAAAAAATATCGTATCGACATGTTTCTTTTAATTGCTTAAAAAAAGATAAACTTTAAGAATCTGGATTAATATTAGCAAGATTTGAACGAGAAACTTGTGAAAAATAATAACAAACTTTACTTTGTTTATTTAAAAAGACATGTTTGGTTTTCATGCGACAAAAAAGTAACACTTAACACTTAACAAATTAAACTTTTGCCTAGGGATTGTTAAATTAGTCTTTGCCCTTTAATTTATAAAAAAAGTTTATGTAATTTGGATAACTTTTCGCAAAATTGTGTCACTTTGAAGATTGCCTAGAAATTCAATCAAAATTTTTGTCCCATTTTTTTTGCGCCAATGTATATAGCCTTATATATATATGTATGTGTCGACAGTTCTTGAATATTATATCAGTATTATATATATTAAAACACGTTTTATTATTAGTTTCTGATTTGAATGATTATAAATGTGATAAATGTTAAATATTATAATAAATGTGTTATAAGATGTTTTTTCAAGATTTTATTCTAAATAAGCTATTAAATTTTTTGTATCTCAAGATTAATTTTAATTCAGCAAAAATACTACTTATAAATAGTAAATAATCTACCTCTAAAATAGGCAGTGAGTGAGCAGTCATTCCCGAGAGCAAGTGAGTGTGTAGCGAAAAGAAGTTAGTTTGTTACAAATTAATTGTGCATAATAACAAAAATATGTATTGAAATTATTTATAGTTATATATAAGTTTATTTAAATTGATTATAAATTATTAATTTTGGAAGTGTTTCTATTGCCTGTTTCATCAGATAAATAAACTTTTTTAAATTAAAAAATTAAGAATTAAACATTTTTCATAGACTTTATATAATTTTAACTTAATTCATAGTTTTTAGAAACAACTCACACTTTTTATATTTTTTTTATCACCGTATTTTGACATGTTACATTTGATATGTTACTTATCAATGTTTAGATAAATTATTCATTATTATCAGAATAATGATAAAGTTTGTCACAATATAAATATAAAACATTTTCTATGTGCAATTCAA
Organism: Monomorium pharaonis; assembly: GCF_013373865.1. Lineage (NCBI taxonomy): Eukaryota > Metazoa > Arthropoda > Insecta > Hymenoptera > Formicidae > Monomorium > Monomorium pharaonis. Next base: position 11,900 of record NW_023415545.1, on the reverse strand, counting down.
GAACTGAAAGAAACCCGCGACTGATGAGAACTGAACCTGCTTAGAACAATCAATACGACAAAGATGTTTGTTACTTTATTATTATTACTTGTCTTAATTGGATATTTGACATATCATTATTACGTGCAATATGGACCAAATGGACGATTAATCAATAAAATACCAGGACCAATAGGTTATCCAATTATTGGTAATATATTGTTATTCACTCGGATAGATTTACTAGGTAAGTTAAAAGTTTTAATATATTTTAATAAATAAACTTTTTTAAAATATAAAAATATCTCTGTAAGGAACATTGTTTTTGTATTAACATAAAATGTTATAAGTAATATTGAAAAATATTTCATAATTAATTTTAACAGTATTTTAATAATAAAATGCATTATTTAATGTAAATGTAATATATTTCCAATTTCTACCTTTTCGTACATAAAAGATATTGTCAAACTATTGAATAACTGAACAATTTTTTGAACAACATTTTAATCTGACACTTGCACTATTTTTCTAATTTAGTTTATTATTATATATAATAATAACTTTATTCGCCTTTCCCTTGCGGGGTACAGACGGACTCCCGCTCCGCTTACAAAAATAATAAATATTGCTTTCATCGCATGCGCATCACCTATATTTCTGAGAAAAAGAGAGACCACACTTTCATTCATCCATCCATTCTGCATTCATTTTTAGACTTCCGCTTCTGCCGCTCTTCCATTCATTTCTCTAATCACCATCTTTTGTCCTCATTCATTCCTTGCACTTTTCTCCTCCCAAGGCATTATCTTCCCCTCTTCTCGCTTTCCTCGTCCTCTTCCTCCCAATATCTCTCTCCCTTTATTCCAGTTAACCTAAACCTTGCTACTCTTTGCCACCTTTTCTATTCCCAATTTCTCTTTAGGTAATCTAGAATACCCTTACCTTTAATTCTTACAACCACGTTCCACTCTTTTAGCTCTTCCAAAAATTCGCCATCCTTGTTCCCTAAGCTTGTTACATCCACAACGCTATCCTATAAACTCCCTTTTCTCGCTCCCCCTTAAACTTACCCTTCTTCCTTTCCTTCTCCTCTTTCTTATCCCCTTCCTATTTCTAACCTTTAATTCGCATTTTCCTTCACGTTTCCTCATTCACCATACTTCTTTAATTTAGTTATCACTCTTTAAATAAGATAGTATAATTTTTTAAATAAATTTTTCAATAACTATTATTTTGAGGCACAAAGTAAGAAATCAAATTAAGATCAAAAGTTGGAGTAAAATTTTAACTTTAGAATATTTAAAAGGTACGCAAATTAAGGATAAAGATTTATGTTTTCCAAAGTTGTACATCATATTTTTGTGCCATTTTTAATTTACATTATGAAATTTCGCAAAATAAATATTTTGAAATTTAACGTATTTTTATTGCTTTATAAAAAATCAGAAAGTTGTTCACTAATGTATTAATATTAAAAAGTAGAAATTTTTAACTATAAAGTTTTTGAAAAATTTTTTTGAAATTTATATATGAACAGCAGAAAAGGTGATGTTTTAATTTTGTTATTAAATGTATATTTATGTATTCTAAATACTTGCACCTTTTTCAGAACACATCTGGAAGGTTCACTTTAATTTAATTAATCAGTATTATCCCCTTTGTAAAATATGGTTTTTCTTAATACCTATTGTGGCTATTCGTCATCCCGATGATCTAGAGGTAATAAAATTTTAAAATTTTGTAATTACTGACAAACCAGTAATTTAACAATTTTATGTTTCCACTTTGCAAAAAAAAGACATTACCAATTATATTGCTGCAGCTTTTCCGCGATTGATTCTTTCGCTGTGCTTACTTCATGTTGCGAGAGTAACTGTCATTGCGACTGAATTTTGCGTTGTAATTTATTTTTAAACTATTTTAAAAAGTAATAAAAGTTAAACACCGCGCACGTTTGTGATGTCTAATACTTATAAAAAGCACTAATAAAAATCGATAAAAATAAAAAAATATTTTAAATAAACTAGATATATTTATTAAAATTAAGTACAGTTAGTTTGACTTGTACTTTCTTTCTTTAATTTTCTAGGTAATACTGGGCAGTACAAAACATATCGAAAAGAGTAAAATTTATGACGTTTTAAAGTCTTGGTTCAACACGGGTCTTATTGTCAGCAAAGGTAATATTATATTTATTAATATAAGTTTACGGTTCCAAATATGAGTATGCAGAATATGGTAAAGTTACTTTTAAAAATTAAGTCATTATTTGATAATATTTAATACAAAAGTACGCGTTTTTCATTAAAAAAGTATTTTGTCAAGTTAGTACTTTTAATAACTTACAGTTACTAAAAAGTATTGATTTATTATAATTTTTTTACTTTTTTACCAAACTTTAATACATTTTTTTTTATAGTGTTATTTAATCAAATTAATAGTTTTATAGGTATTATTTTCCAAAATACTAAACGGTTTATATATAGATTTCATGCCTTTCTAAATCATTAATGTCTGTATTTGATTATATATTTTTTATATGTGCGCGTGAGAGAAAATAAATTTTAAATATATAATATTGATAGCAAAATAAATTAAAAATTATCAATAACAAATTAAAAGAAAAAAAAACAATCTCGCAATATACATACATAAGCGTCATTAATATTTTACAATATTTTACAGTATTATACGTTAATTTTTGTTATTATTTTAGGTTCAAAATGGCAATCACGACGAAAGATATTAACTCCCACATTCCATTTTAATATATTACAGCAATTTGCTAAGATTTTAATCGAAGAAGGCGAGAGGATGTCAACATCTTTAAAAAATACAGAAGACACTATTACAAAAGATTTAATACCGTTTATTGGTGTACATACGATGAACGCATTATGTGGTATCACATTCTGTTTATATATTTATGTATACTGTAAAAAGTTTTTGTAAAATTACAACTATAATAGTGGGTAATTTTGAGACCAACTATAATAGTTGTAAATTTACTATTGTCTATAATTTTGCAATGTACAAGTAAAAAAAATTTAATTGGTCATAAATTTGTTTACGGTGTATACACAAGTGTAAAAAACAAATTAAGAAATTATTGCAAAATTTACTATACAAAATTACATACACAAGAAAATTTACAATTATTATAATTGGTCTCAAAATTACCCACTATTATAGTTGTAATTTTACAAAAATTTTTTACAGTGTAGAGATTTTATCTCTCTGTTAAAAGCAGATTTTATTTTGACTAATATAAATGATAAACAAACTATATCTATATAAAGAAGAACTAGTAAAAAGTGTCGATTTTAGCCCATCAACCAGCGCCTATAATTCATTATTATAATTATAGATATAATAAAATAGAATATATATAATTAATAATATTAATTATATCTAATCTGCTAATAATTCGCCGCATTATTTATTAGACATTATATATAAATTACACTTCTCAAATATTTTTAGAAAAATAACGATCTCAGACTAATCGTCCCTAAGACCGAGCGTTACACCTGTAAACTTACTTTTCTATGCCTTGAATTCTGTTAGATCGAAAGCCGAATCTAAACGGGGAGCTAAGTCCAAACAACCTTGTGTTGTAGATTCTCACCTCCGGCGATGAGACCTCAAATGAGACACGCAACACGCGACACGCAGCGACACGTAGAATCATAACAAAAACAACACCAACCAGTCGCAAAGCGCCCTTTTCCCCTTAAACTTTGAGGGGGGGGGGCGCAAGCCATTATAGAATTTCATTAAATTTCATAATAATTACGCATAATTTTATCACCTATTTCATGGTGATTACATATGATTTACACAGTAATTACACGGAAATTTAAAATTATTTTTGCTAATTACATATAATTTCATTGATTACATCTAATTGCAAAACGATTATATTGGGATTTCATAATAATTTCGGGGACACTGTCCCACGATTTTATTAAGTGGTTCGATCACATCACTTTGAGAGGCAAAAAAAACTCACATTAATAAAGCCCCTCGATTCATAAGAAACGACGGTGCTAACGATAATATAAATTATTCTGAGAGACAAATAGAACTCATTCTATAAATCAATATAATGTTGATAATTATTTCAATATAATCTTACTACCATATTCAATTTCACATTTTAAACTTCAAATTGATGCCAAATGTATTATCAGCAACTCCGAGAACTTACAAGCAACAGTTTCCACACCATATTGAATCAGCCACTTTAAATGAACGTATGTGGATATTTATATCACGCTTGGAATACTTAGTTGAGTAACAATTCAGTAAAGAAAATTAAATCACTTATTTTGAGGATACTGTGTAAGATATTCGAAAATCTACATTCTACAGCGTAACATCGTACTTTATTTTTAAATTTCACAAATAAGTTCTCTAAATAGCAACGATAATCTATAAGAATTTTAAGCGTTGGTTGATAGGCCAAAACCGCTATTTTTTATCGGGCTTTCTTTGTGCAAAATACCGATGTTATAATAAATTAAAGTTATCTCATTTTTTTAATAATATTTTTTAAATATGTATAAGATTATATTACAATAAAGTAATTTTTTTTTAGAAACTGCAATGGGAACTTCTTTGAAAGAAACGGATTCATTTCATATTCAGCAATATCGAAAAGCGTTTCACCAATTAACTAAAATTTGTTTGTATAGGTAATTAAAATAAATGTACTATATATGTCGCATGCACAGAGAAAATATATATAAAAATTTTTACTATATATAATAGTAACCATAAGAAGAGATTTTAAAAAATTGTCCCAGGTAGCAAAGTGTCGTATAATTGACGCCATTTTTTCGTCATTTTTATGACGAAGCAGACGTCATAAGATGACATCCAAATGTCGTAAAAGTGACGTACATTTGTCTCATCTTAACGACGTCATATATTGACGTCAAAAATACGTCATTTTCATATTATTGACGTCATTTTCAAAAAGCTAGTGTCGTACATTTGTTGGCATTTTATTGTTATTATTATGACGAAACATAGATTTTTAGATTACATATAGGGTTGTGTTTCAAAATTGCTATCAGTACTAAACATCTATAGTATACGTAACGAAAACAACAAATTTTCAGTACGCAAAGAGAAAATTTTCTTTGGATTTAATAAATTTTCTTTAAGTCAAACAAATTGGTATACGTCAATAAAACTGATGTTTGAACTAACAAATACAATTGTTTGGACTTTTAAACAAATTGTAATTGTTTCTTTTAAATAAAATATTTTTTAAAGAAATTTAATTTTCTTTGATTTAAATTATAATGTTATTAAACTGTAAAACAAAATTTGAGCACATATTTTCCTTCCAAAGAGACAAAAGCTCGTGACCGAACACGCGATTACCATTACACGCAGAAAAAGGATTCGTTACCGAAGTTAAAATTTAGCTATAACAGCTAAGATGTGTCTTAAGACGTAATAAAAAATACATAGACCCCGAGAAGTCACTACGATAGCATAGGTTGATCCGTTTTCTGTCACCGTGAGTAGTCTGCTTATGTAGCCTGTGGAATGTAAATTACATTACAAAAAAGATACCGCGTGCTTAGTGGCGGTCCGCGAATTACGACCATATAAGATTAAATCCTATTTGAATCAAACAATATATTTATTTAAATCAAATATTGTGTCAAACAATAATGATAATTCCAAACAATATAATTTAATGTTTCAAAACATTCAAATTTTTATTTAATAAAATAATATTTTGTAAGAAATAATTTTTTTCCAGCGAAACAAATATAATTCAAACAAATACATATATTAAATTCAAAGAAGTTCTTTCTGTGTACTGACAGCAATTTTGAAACACAACCCATAAAACTAACGTACTTTGTTTTACCTTAACGACATTAAAAATTATACTTCATTATTTTTGCAATTATAAACTAAATAAATAATTATCATTAATAATTAATGTTAAGTTTATAGTTGTTAGCGCGTTTTACGGAAATGGCAGGAAGTTCCAAATAACGTATTGCACACGTAATAGGTATTAGTGAATATTTTAATGATTTCAACTCTAGCGTGGTTACAATAGAACGAGGAGTTCACATACATAAGGTGGATGGTAAGAATGCGTGTCCTTCCGTAAAAACTGTAACGCCACCTGCTAAGACAGCCAGCGCCTCCGTAGATAGTTCCGGCTAGTCACAGGAACGTACCCGACAATGCTCCAATACTCCCCCTCGAGACTAAGACTAGCCTTCGCCGCAAGTTCAAATCCTTGACAAGCCTAGGATGCTGATGCATTTTCGAAGCTTGTGCGCTGGTACGGATTTTGTTAATATATCCGATACCATTTCGGAGGAGGAAACGTGCTCGATTGTAAGTTCCCCTCGGTTCAGTGCTTCCCGCACATAATGATGCCTTACATCTATGTGCTTCGTTCGACTATGGAATATGGGATTCTCGGCAAGTTTCCGAGCTCCGTTGTTATCACAAAAAACCTTGATTTCTGCCAATGTATTGAAACCAAGTTCCAGGAGGAAATGCCGCAGGTAGGTGGCTTGCTTTGCGGCTTCGGTGAGAGCCATGTACTCCGCTTCGGTGGATGACAGTGCCACTGTCTTCTGTTTACGAGATTCCCAAGCAATTGGACATCCGCTTAGGATGAAGGCGTATCCGGTATATGATCTTCTGTCAGACGTACAGTTTGCCCAGTCTGCGTCGACGTATCCCTCTACTGTTTTTTCGTTTTTTCTGTAAATGAGTCCAATGTCGGCCGTGCCTTTCAAATACCGAAGTACGCGTTTGGCGGCGGTCCAGTGAGTCGAGTTATATCGTGTGTTGTATTGGCTTAAGTAACTGACCGCGTAGGAGATGTCCGGTCTCGTGCACGTGGCCAGATATAACAATGAACCAATCAGTTCTTGATACGGGATATTTTCCAAATCAGTAACTTCATCCGTGCTCGCCTCCAATTTTGAGTTTGGATCTAATGGCGATGTCACCGGATTCGCGTCTGTCATTCCGAATCGTTTCAAGATATCTTGAATGTATCCGGTTTGTTTCATAGTTATACTTTCTTTGTCTTGAATAAATTCGATTCCCAAACAGTACTTTATGTGTCCTAGATCCTTTATTTCGAATCTTCTTAGTAGGAAGTGTTTCAACCTTTTAATCTCGGCTGTATCTCGGGAAGCTATTAAGATATCGTCCACGTAGATTGCGATTAGTAGTAACTGTCCCTTCTGCTCCTTGTAAAATATGCATGGATCTGATAATGATCTTCTTGCGCCGAATTCCTGTAGTGTTTTACACAATCGTTCGTGCCAGCAACGTCCAGCTTGACGTAGTCCATAAATCGCTTTGTTCAGAAGACAAACTTTATCTCCGGACTCCAGATCGCGAAGCATTTCCGATGCCTTGCTGCCTAATTGACTTGGCTTAGACTCGTTTTGTATAATGATGTCTAAGCCTCGTTGTATGTGTTTGGGCACTTCCATGTAAATTTTTTCATTTAAAGTCCCGTTTAGGTAAGCCGTGGTGACGTCGATCTGTTCCACAATCAGGTCTCGTTTTACTGCGAGGGCCATCATTGTACGTATAGATTCCATACGTGCTACAGGTGCGAAAGTGTCGATGTAGTCTATCCCAGGTCGTTGTGCGAAGCCTCTCGCGACTACGCGAGCCTTTCTTCGTTCTAGAGTTCCGTCCTGTGCGTACTTGTTACGTAGCACGATTCTACTTCCAATGATAGTTTCATCTTGTGGTCGTGAAACGAGTTGCCAAGTATTATGTTCGAGTAAAGATTTTAATTCTTGAGCGATTGCGTCTTGCCATTCCTTTGCATTCGGTCCGTGTATCGCCTCTTGGATCGGTATTTCTGCGTGATAAGCCGTTTCTTCTAATGTTTCCGCCTGCCTCGCGTGTTGATATTGTTTTTTCGGTCTCCCCCTCAATCCGGTACGTATTATGCGAGGTCGACCTCGACCTCTCGTTGATTCGTTTCGGTTTTCCTCGTCTTCGCGACTGTCGTCCGTGTCGTCGTTGCTGTTCCCTGGTGTGTCTATTGCTCGTTCATCGGCTAGTATTTCATTGTGTTCGTTTTCGTTGACGTCTGGATTTTCCTTCCTTTCCTTGTTAGTAGGCGTGTTAAAATAAAGTTCCACTTCCTGATTTTTAAAATCTATGGTTTGTGTTGATAATGGGTATTCGGTTTTCTCTTTCGATGTGGATTGCACGTTCATGAATTTAACGTCTCTAGCGATTTCTACCTTTCTATCTTCCGGGAGCCATATCCGATATCCTTTAGACACCTCCGAGTAACCGACGAATATTCCTTTTCTGGATCTAGCTTCAAATTTATCCTTTTGTGATTTCCTTTTCAAAGTCATAACTTCCCGTCCGAATTCTTTGAAGTGGCTTACGTCTGGAATCTGTCCTTTCCATTTTTCGTAAGCAGTCCTTCCATTATGACAGCTAGTTGGGCTTCTATTTAGTATGTAATTTGCCGTATTTAAGGCTTCTGCCCAAAATTGACCGGGTAGGGATGATTGTATCATGAGACAGCGTGCTGTATCAAGGAGTGTTCTGTTTTTCCTTTCGGCGATGCCGTTTTGCTCTGGCGTATGAGTGACGGTTAACCTTCGTCCAATTCCGTTCTCCTTCAGGAATCGATCAAATTTATCACTTAAGAATTCCTTGCCATTGTCGGATTGTAGAAATTTTATGCGTTTGCCGATTTGATTTTCGACGAGTGCCTTATATTCCTTGAAGGCTTGAAATGCTTCGCCTTTATGTTTCAGGAAACGAACTTCGCACCATCTTGAGGCATCATCGATGAATGTAATGAAATATTTGGATTTCCCAACGGACTCAGTTCTCATTGGACCACATATGTCTGAATGAATAATCTCAAGTATTTCTGATTTTCTCGTAGATTTCCTTGGAAATGGCGATTTTGTCATTTTTCCACTCGCGCATATTTCGCAACACGTGTCTGTTTGATGATCCTTAATCGTCATGCCCTGTACGGCGTTTTCTCGATGGCATTTCAGAAGATCTCGGTAATTTAAGTGTCCCATCTTTCGATGCCAAATTTCCGCCGAAGAGATTTCCGTGTCAGTTTCGCTGTTCCATTCTGCGTTAGCACTGTTCTCGATAGCGGTGGTGCGCAAATAATATAACCCGCCGTCAGATCGGTCAGCTCTTAATACTTCCTTCCAGTCTCTATCAACTATGGTTGCTACATCAGACTCGAAAACAACACTGAATCCTTTGTCGCATATCTTGCCTACGGACATTAAATTAGTTCGCAGTTCAGGGACGTACAAAGTATCTATGAGACTTACGTGCTTTGTCTTGCCGTCCAAATCAGTATTTAATAATACGGTTCCTCTACCCTTGACTTCAGTGCATGATTTGTCAGCAAGGTTTACCTTTCCAGACGTGGACTGATTTAAATTCACGAATCCTATATCATCACCACACATGTGCGCTGTACAACCGCTGTCAATGCACCATGTTCCTGCGTTGTTGTAGATGTTCTCGTCATTCGCTGCGTTTGCCGCGAGTGAATTCGTTGTTGCACATAAGCTTAAGTCTTCTGCTGCTTTGACGTCGTCCGTGTTCTTTGTTCGCTCGGTGCATTCCACTGCTTTGTGTCCTATTTTACGACATCGATGGCACTTGTATTTGAATGTTTCCTTTTTGTCAACTTCTTGTGCTTCGTGTGTCCCCTTTCGGTACTTATTATTTCTGTCGAATACATTGCGTTTCTTACTTGAGTGTTTCTTAGCAAACATTGCGTCCGTGTTGTTTTCTCGTTTCTCATGTTTCCTTGCGTCGCTTTCTTCGACGATTTTTGTACGAAGACTGTCTGGGGAGGGTAGTGTATCGCGTGATTCAATAGCACATCGAAAATTTTCGAAGGAAGAAGGCAGGCTATGCAGCAACATAACTGAGAGTAGATCGACGTTAATATCGACATCCATTTCGTTCAATTTATCGACGGTGTCAAAGAATTTTTGTATGTACTCACGTACGTCGTCGCCCTCTTGCATGCGATGATAAGTTAGTTGTTTTATTAGGGTGGCCTTCCTCGCAGGTCCGGACGATTGGTAGATCGATAATAGTTTCAACCATAATTCGCGTGACGTCTTACATTCCTTTATCTGCTTAAGCTGTGATGGGTGAATTGAAAGTATTATGTCCGCTTTGGCTTTATCATCCTCGATCGTCCATTTTCTTACCTCTTCCGCGTTATTTTGCGTTACCTCTGGTTTCGGTTTTTGCCCGCTTACGTATGCCCACGCTTCGTTTTTCGTCAGTAGCGCTTGCATCTGTATTTTCCACGTGTCATAATTTTCCTTATTTAGTAATTCGATTCTGACCGTGTTCGATGAAGCCATATTGGTAGATATTCACGTTCGAGGTATTTCTAGATCCTTCTCGACTCTAACCTCGAATTGGACTTCCGTGTGCGTTTGGCGTTAGCTTCTTAATTTCCACAACGTTCCTGGGCCCATAACCTGTTAGCGCGTTTTACGGAAATGGCAGGAAGTTCCAAATAACGTATTGCACACGTAATAGGTATTAGTGAATATTTTAATGATTTCAACTCTAGCGTGGTTACAATAGAACGAGGAGTTCACATACATAAGGTGGATGGTAAGAATGCGTGTCCTTCCGTAAAAACTGTAACGCCACCTGCTAAGACAGCCAGCGCCTCCGTAGATAGTTCCGGCTAGTCACAGGAACGTACCCGACAATGCTCCAATAATAGTTAACTTTGAAATTGACATATAATAATCAAATAGTAACCGGTTAACGTAAAAATTATTCAAAAGGTTTATGTTGTAGATTATTACAGAGAATTATAATTAACATCAGTAATTAGTCTAATAAAATCTTATTAATGCATCGTGAAATGATCAATTAAATGGCGTTATTAATTAGTCAAGGATATGACATCGGAAATATGTTGTAGATGGATAAATAACTGACGTAGTTAATAAGTCAAAAAATGACGTTACTATTACGTTTTAATTTAGTAATATAACGTTCACGACCTCAAATGACGAATTATTGACATCCAGTGAACAACACCTTGCTACCGGGGATACCACAACTAGTGTAAATAGTATAACAATTTAATAAAAAATATAGTAAAAATATTTATAATTCTTTCTCGGTCCGTGCTTATTACTTACCATAGTAATTTTTTATGTAGAATTTTTTCTCTGTGATATAGAAATTAATAATAATCAAAAGATAAATAATTTTGCATATTATATTATACATTATAAAATATTCAAACCGACATTATCAATCTGCATATTAATTTTAAAAATGTCAGCAAATAAAGTTGCTGACAAGTTGTCACCTAAAGTTGTCGTAGATGATAGCATCAATTTGTCAACAAATGTGAACTAACTAATAGAGAATAAATCTTACTTGTTAATAGTTGGATCTTTGTACTAATCTTGTGTGTCTTTAGATATACTTCAAAACTGACTACCCATACAGCACAAAAGTTTGCAGCAACATTGCATATTGCGATGTAATGTTTCAAAGATATTGCAAAGACATTATTTTACAATATTACTTTAGCAATGATGCAGCAACGTTTTAAAATATTATTAAAATATTGAAAATAGATAAAATTAATATCCAATACAGTTTGAATATAAGTATATTAATTAAGTATATTACAGTAATTTTTCAATAATAATGTGAAAGTGATCGTTCTATATTATTAAAAAATTTTCGTCTATAAAGATACATGCATTCTGGAGTAATTTTACTTTGTGTGTAAAACTGTGTAGATTTGTGTATAACAAAGTACAAGGTTATTCAAAATTATTTCAAATAACTGTATTTTTAAATTTAACAAATACAGAGTGATATTATAGTGATGTACA
>NW_023415544.1:0-18000 GCF_013373865.1 Monomorium pharaonis | reverse complement strand
CTGATAAACTTAACCGATTGTCACGGATCAAGCTTGCGCTACGTCCATGGACAATCACAGTCACGGGTTAGATTTCTTCATGGCATTCTCGCGGGTTTCTTTTCGCGATTTCGATACTGTATTTAGAAAGAAGAAGTAGATGTAATCGATTTAAAAACATAAACGATAACAATATTGAAACATTAAAATGATATTCTAGCCATTTATATATCTTATGAAGCGGTTATTTGTTTTTTGAAACAATTTTCTCGCTAACACGTCATTTTCGAGACGTTTGACCGTTCCGGGACTTTTGCCACGTACTGTAATATAAAGGTATAAAAATATAGCTGCAAACACAGAATAGTCTTGCTAGAACGAGGCTGATTTGTTCCGGCCAATGTGATCGGCAGCGGTCAACCGAACCGATATTCACAGGCCGCAGTCGACTGTGTCCGTGACAATCACGATTTCCAGGCTTCCTAGCAGCTCCTTCCGCGATATCCAGAAGAGATTCCTCCTTCGCTCGTGAGCCTCACGTTAATTGGGGAGTCTAAGAACCACCGTGATTTCCAAGAACGCCCGACTCGGACACGAATCGTGAGCGGAACGTGCAGAAGTCTGATACTCCCGGTACAAAGAGTACGATACAGTCGTGATAGCGCAACACGAATACGAAATACAAGAGAGATTCGTCGTGTAATTTAACGATTTACACAAGTATACTTTTTTATTTTTATTTTTTTCGCTGCTGCTGCATACAGTCGCGTGTTCTGCTACGGTAAGACAAAGTTAAAAACAAAAGAAAGGAAAAACAACAAAATAAGAAAACGACATTCCTATCTAAAAAAGGAGATGTTAAATCGAATCGAATTTATTGTTGCCGCTTTTCCGAGATGCTGATTGGCTGTCTCGCTATAAAGTTGTTAAGTGCGTTGTGACTGTCTTCACTTCGTGTCATTTCCAGCTGTCAAACTACTTCGTGTCATTTTCAGCTGTCAAACTGTCACTTTTGATAGCTGATTGAAATAATTACAAGAAATCAGGGAAAAAGAAAAAAAAGCCAAATAAAAAATATACGAGAGGAAGAGAAAGAGAGAGAGAGAGAAAGAGAGAAAGGGGGGGGGGGAGAAGTAAGAATCCTTTCTAAAAAAGGGCATGGCATCAATACTCGCATCTCTCGAAGTATTGTTGTCGCTTTTCCGCGATGCCGATTAAACGTGTGTCAATAGTTTTTAAAAAAGTTATGGTGTTGTAATTAATAAAAACATTTTTTTAAAAATTATTTTGCCCGGAAAACTTGAATTTTGAAAGCTGGACGTGAAGTGCTAATTGAATATCGACAGATTTATTTATTTTAACGCAGTTTTCATATAGTTCCGGACGCGTCCAATAATTTTCTAAAGAGTTCCAGTGATATAATTAATTAAAACATTTTTTAAACAATTATTTTGTCCGAAAAACTTGACTTTTGAGGGCTAAAGGTGAGATGCTGTTCAAATATCGACAGTTCTATTTATTTTAACGGAATTCTTATATAGTTCCGGACGCGTACAATAAATTTCTAAAGAGTTCCGGTAATATAATTAATTAAAACATTTTTTAAACAATTATTTTGCCCGAAAAACTTGAATTTTTGGGCTAGACGTGAAATGCAAATCGAATATTGACAATTATGTCTATTTCAACGCAGTTTTCATATAGTTCTGTACGCGTATAATGGTTTTTTAAAGAGTTACGGCGTTATAATTAATTAAAACATTTTTTAAACAATTCTTTTGCCCGAAAAACTTGAATTTCCAAGGCTACACGTCAAGTGCTATTCGAATATTGACAGATCTATTTATTTTAACGAAATTCTCATATAGTTCGGGACGCGTACAATATGTTTCTGTAAAGTTCCGGTGATATAATTAATTAAAACATTTTTTAAACAATTATTTTGTTTGAAAAACTTGAATTTCTAAGGCTACACGACAAGTGCTAATCGAATATCGACAGATCTATTTATTTGAACGTAATTCTCATATAGTTCGGGACGCTTACAATATGTTTCTATAAAGTTCAGATGATATAATTAATTAAAACATTTTTTAAACAATTATTATGCTTGAAAAACTTTAATTTCTAAGACTACACGACAAGTGCTAATCGAATATTGACAGATCTATTTATTTTAACGAAATTCTCATATAGTTCGGGACGCGTACAATATGTTTCTGTAAAGTTCCGGTGATATAATTAATTAGAACATTTTTTAAACAATTATTTTGCTTGAAAAACTTGAAGTTCTAAGGCTACACGACAAGTGCTAATCGAATATCGACAGATCTAATTATTTTAACGTAATTCTCATATAGTTCGGGACGCGTACAATATGTTTCTGTAAAGTTCCGGTGATATAATTAATTAGAACATTTTTTAAACAATTATTTTGCTTGAAAAACTTGAAGTTCTAAGGCTACACGACAAGTGCTAATCGAATATCGACAGATCTATTTATTTGAACGTAATTCTCATATAGTTCGGGACGCGTACAATATGTTTCTATAAAGTTCCGGTGATATAATTAATTAGAACATTTTTTAAACAATTATTATGCTTGAAAAACTTGAATTTCTAAGGCTACACGACAAGTGCTAATCGAATATCGACAGATCTAATTATTTTAACGTAATTCTCATATAGTTCGTGACGCGTACAATATGTTTCTATAAAGTTCAGGTGATATAATTAATTAGAACATTTTTTTAATAATTATTTTGCCCGAAAAACTTGAATTTCTAAGGCTACACGTCAAGTGCTATTTGAATATCGACAGATCTATTTATTTTAACGTAATTCTCATATAGTTCGGGACGCGTACAATATGTTTCTATAAAGTTCCGGTGATATAATTAATTAGAACATTTTTTAAACAATTATTTTGCCCGAAAAACTTGAATTTTTGAGGCTACACGACAAGTGCTAATCGAATATCGACAGATCTATTTATTTTAACGTAATTCTCATATAGTTCGGAACGCTTACAATATGTTTCTATAAAGTTCAGGTGATATAATTAATTAAAACATTTTTTAAACAATTATTATGCTTGAAAAACTTGAATTTCTAAGGCTACACGACAAGTGCTAATCGAATATCGACAGATCTAATTATTTTAACGTAATTCTCATATAGTTCGGGACGCGTACAATATGTTTCTATAAAGTTCAGGTGATATAATTAATTAGAACATTTTTTAAACAATTATTTTGCCCGAAAAACTTGAATTTCTAAGGCTACACGTCAAGTGCTATTTGAATATCGACAGATCTATTTATTTTAACGTAATTCTCATATAGTTCGGGACGCGTACAATATGTTTCTATAAAGTTCCGGTGATATAATTAATTAGAACATTTTTTAAACAATTATTTTGCTTGAAAAACTTGAATTTTTGAGGCTACACGACAAGTGCTAATCGAATATCGACAGATCTATTTATTTTAACGTAATTCTCATATAGTTCGGAACGCTTACAATATGTTTCTATAAAGTTCAGGTGATATAATTAATTAAAACATTTTTTAAACAATTATTATGCTTGAAAAACTTGAATTTCTAAGGCTACACGACAAGTGCTAATCGAATATCGACAGATCTAATTATTTTAACGTAATTCTCATATAGTTCGGGACGCGTACAATATGTTTCTGTAAAGTTCCGGTGATATAATTAATTAGAACATTTTTTAAACAATTATTTTGCTTGAAAAACTTGAAGTTCTAAGGCTACACGACAAGTGCTAATCGAATATCGACAGATCTAATTATTTTAACGTAATTCTCATATAGTTCGGGACGCGTACAATATGTTTCTGTAAAGTTCCGGTGATATAATTAATTAGAACATTTTTTAAACAATTATTTTGCTTGAAAAACTTGAAGTTCTAAGGCTACACGACAAGTGCTAATCGAATATCGACAGATCTAATTATTTTAACGTAATTCTCATATAGTTCGGGACGCGTACAATATGTTTCTAGAAAGTTCAGGTGATATAATTAATTAAAACATTTTTTAAACAATTATTATGCTTGAAAAACTTGAATTTCTAAGGCTACACGACAAGTGCTAATCGAATATCGACAGATCTAATTATTTTAACGTAATTCTCATATAGTTCGGGACGCGTACAATATGTTTCTGTAAAGTTCCGGTGATATAATTAATTAGAACATTTTTTAAACAATTATTTTGCTTGAAAAACTTGAAGTTCTAAGGCTACACGACAAGTGCTAATCGAATATCGACAGATCTATTTATTTGAACGTAATTCTCATATAGTTCGGGACGCGTACAATATGTTTCTATAAAGTTCCGGTGATATAATTAATTAGAACATTTTTTAAACAATTATTATGCTTGAAAAACTTGAATTTCTAAGGCTACACGACAAGTGCTAATCGAATATCGACAGATCTAATTATTTTAACGTAATTCTCATATAGTTCGGGACGCGTACAATATGTTTCTATAAAGTTCAGGTGATATAATTAATTAGAACATTTTTTTAATAATTATTTTGCCCGAAAAACTTGAATTTCTAAGGCTACACGTCAAGTGCTATTTGAATATCGACAGATCTATTTATTTTAACGTAATTCTCATATAGTTCGGGACGCGTACAATATGTTTCTATAAAGTTCCGGTGATATAATTAATTAGAACATTTTTTAAACATTTATTATGCTTGAAAAACTTGAATTTCTAAGGCTACACGACAAGTGCTAATCGAATATCGACAGATCTAATTATTTTAACGTAATTCTCATATAGTTCGGGACGCGTACAATATGTTTCTGTAAAGTTCCGGTGATATAATTAATTAGAACATTTTTTAAACAATTATTTTGCTTGAAAAACTTGAATTTCTAAGGCTACACGACAAGTGCTAATCGAATATCGACAGATCTAATTATTTTAACGTAATTCTCATATAGTTCGGGACGCGTACAATATGTTTCTATAAAGTTCAGGTGATATAATTAATTAGAACATTTTTTAAACAATTATTTTGCCCGAAAAACTTGAATTTTTGAGGCTACACGACAAGTGCTAATCGAATATCGACAGATCTATTTATTTTAACGTAATTCTCATATAGTTCGGGACGCTTACAATATGTTTCTATAAAGTTCAGGTGATATAATTAGTTAAAACATTTTTTAAACAATTATTTTGCTTGAAAAACTTGAATTTCTAAGGCTACACGACAAGTGCTAATCGAATATCGACAGATCTATTTATTTGAACGTAATTCTCATATAGTTCGGGACGCATACAATATGTTTCTGTAAAGTTCCGGTGATATAATTAATTAGAACATTTTTTAAACAATTATTTTGCTTGAAAAACTTGAATTTCTAAGGCTACACAACAAGTGCTAATCGAATATCGACAGATCTAATTATTTTAACGTAATTCTCATATAGTTCGGGACGCGTACAATATGTTTGTATAAAATTCAGGTGATATAATTAATTAGAACATTTTTTAAACAATTATTTTGCCCGAAAAACTTGAATTTTTGGGCTAGACGTGAAATGCAAATCGAATATTGACAATTATGTCTATTTCAACGCAGTTTTCATATAGTTCTGTACGCGTATAATGGTTTTTTAAAGAGTTACGGCGTTATAATTAATTAAAACATTTTTTTAACAATTCTTTTGCCCGAAAAACTTGAATTTCTAAGGCTACACGTCAAGTGCTATTCGAAT
The DNA here is from genome assembly GCF_013373865.1 of Monomorium pharaonis. Lineage (NCBI taxonomy): Eukaryota > Metazoa > Arthropoda > Insecta > Hymenoptera > Formicidae > Monomorium > Monomorium pharaonis. The sequence goes on along the minus strand of NW_023415544.1, from coordinate 12,257 downwards.
ATTGACAGATCTATTTATTTTAACGAAATTCTCATATAGTTTGGGACGCGTACAATATGTTTCTGTAAAGTTCCGGTGATATAATTAATTAAAACATTTTTTAAACAATTATTTTGTTTGAAAAACTTGAATTTCTAAGGCTACACGACAAGTGCTAATCGAATATCGACAGATCTATTTATTTGAACGTAATTCTCATATAGTTCGGGACGCTTACAATATGTTTCTATAAAGTTCAGGTGATATAATTAATTAAAACATTTTTTAAACAATTATTATGCTTGAAAAACTTTAATTTCTAAGACTACACGACAAGTGCTAATCGAATATTGACAGATCTATTTATTTTAACGAAATTCTCATATAGTTCGGGACGCGTACAATATGTTTCTGTAAAGTTCCGGTGATATAATTAATTAAAACATTTTTTAAACAATTATTATGCTTGAAAAACTTGAATTTCTAAGGCTACACGACAAGTGCTAATCGAATATCGACAGATCTAATTATTTTAACGTAATTCTCATATAGTTCGGGACGCGTACAATATGTTTCTATAAAGTTCCGGTGATATAATTAATTAGAACATTTTTTAAACAATTATTATGCTTGAAAAACTTGAATTTCTAAGGCTACACGACAAGTGCTAATCGAATATCGACAGATCTAATTATTTTAACGTAATTCTCATATAGTTCGGGACGCGTACAATATGTTTCTATAAAGTTCCGGTGATATAATTAATTAGAACATTTTTTAAACAATTATTATGCTTGAAAAACTTGAATTTCTAAGGCTACACGACAAGTGCTAATCGAATATCGACAGATCTAATTATTTTAACGTAATTCTCATATAGTTCGGGACGCGTACAATATGTTTCTGTAAAGTTCCGGTGATATAATTAATTAGAACATTTTTTAAACAATTATTTTGCTTGAAAAACTTGAAGTTCTAAGGCTACACGACAAGTGCTAATCGAATATCGACAGATCTAATTATTTTAACGTAATTCTCATATAGTTCGGGACGCGTACAATATGTTTCTGTAAAGTTCCGGTGATATAATTAATTAGAACATTTTTTAAACAATTATTTTGCTTGAAAAACTTGAAGTTCTAAGGCTACACGACAAGTGCTAATCGAATATCGACAGATCTATTTATTTGAACGTAATTCTCATATAGTTCGGGACGCGTACAATATGTTTCTATAAAGTTCCGGTGATATAATTAATTAGAACATTTTTTAAACAATTATTATGCTTGAAAAACTTGAATTTCTAAGGCTACACGACAAGTGCTAATCGAATATCGACAGATCTAATTATTTTAACGTAATTCTCATATAGTTCGTGACGCGTACAATATGTTTCTATAAAGTTCAGGTGATATAATTAATTAGAACATTTTTTAAATAATTATTTTGCCCGAAAAACTTGAATTTCTAAGGCTACACGTCAAGTGCTATTTGAATATCGACAGATCTATTTATTTTAACGTAATTCTCATATAGTTCGGGACGCGTACAATATGTTTCTATAAAGTTCCGGTGATATAATTAATTAGAACATTTTTTAAACAATTATTTTGCCCGAAAAACTTGAATTTTTGAGGCTACACGACAAGTGCTAATCGAATATCGACAGATCTATTTATTTTAACGTAATTCTCATATAGTTCGGAACGCTTACAATATGTTTCTATAAAGTTCAGGTGATATAATTAATTAAAACATTTTTTAAACAATTATTATGCTTGAAAAACTTGAATTTCTAAGGCTACACGACAAGTGCTAATCGAATATCGACAGATCTAATTATTTTAACGTAATTCTCATATAGTTCGGGACGCGTACAATATGTTTCTATAAAGTTCAGGTGATATAATTAATTAGAACATTTTTTAAACAATTATTTTGCCCGAAAAACTTGAATTTCTAAGGCTACACGTCAAGTGCTATTTGAATATCGACAGATCTATTTATTTTAACGTAATTCTCATATAGTTCGGGACGCGTACAATATGTTTCTATAAAGTTCCGGTGATATAATTAATTAGAACATTTTTTAAACAATTATTTTGCTTGAAAAACTTGAATTTTGAGGCTACACGACAAGTGCTAATCGAATATCGACAGATCTATTTATTTTAACGTAATTCTCATATAGTTCGGAACGCTTACAATATGTTTCTATAAAGTTCAGGTGATATAATTAATTAAAACATTTTTTAAACAATTATTATGCTTGAAAAACTTGAATTTCTAAGGCTACACGACAAGTGCTAATCGAATATCGACAGATCTAATTATTTTAACGTAATTCTCATATAGTTCGGGACGCGTACAATATGTTTCTGTAAAGTTCCGGTGATATAATTAATTAGAACATTTTTTAAACAATTATTTTGCTTGAAAAACTTGAAGTTCTAAGGCTACACGACAAGTGCTAATCGAATATCGACAGATCTAATTATTTTAACGTAATTCTCATATAGTTCGGGACGCGTACAATATGTTTCTGTAAAGTTCCGGTGATATAATTAATTAGAACATTTTTTAAACAATTATTTTGCTTGAAAAACTTGAAGTTCTAAGGCTACACGACAAGTGCTAATCGAATATCGACAGATCTAATTATTTTAACGTAATTCTCATATAGTTCGGGACGCGTACAATATGTTTCTAGAAAGTTCAGGTGATATAATTAATTAAAACATTTTTTAAACAATTATTATGCTTGAAAAACTTGAATTTCTAAGGCTACACGACAAGTGCTAATCGAATATCGACAGATCTAATTATTTTAACGTAATTCTCATATAGTTCGGGACGCGTACAATATGTTTCTGTAAAGTTCCGGTGATATAATTAATTAGAACATTTTTTAAACAATTATTTTGCTTGAAAAACTTGAAGTTCTAAGGCTACACGACAAGTGCTAATCGAATATCGACAGATCTATTTATTTGAACGTAATTCTCATATAGTTCGGGACGCGTACAATATGTTTCTATAAAGTTCCGGTGATATAATTAATTAGAACATTTTTTAAACAATTATTATGCTTGAAAAACTTGAATTTCTAAGGCTACACGACAAGTGCTAATCGAATATCGACAGATCTAATTATTTTAACGTAATTCTCATATAGTTCGGGACGCGTACAATATGTTTCTATAAAGTTCAGGTGATATAATTAATTAGAACATTTTTTAATAATTATTTTGCCCGAAAAACTTGAATTTCTAAGGCTACACGTCAAGTGCTATTTGAATATCGACAGATCTATTTATTTTAACGTAATTCTCATATAGTTCGGGACGCGTACAATATGTTTCTATAAAGTTCCGGTAATATAATTAATTAGAACATTTTTTAAAACATTTATTATGCTTGAAAAACTTGAATTTCTAAGGCTACACGACAAGTGCTAATCGAATATCGACAGATCTAATTATTTTAACGTAATTCTCATATAGTTCGGGACGCGTACAATATGTTTCTGTAAAGTTCCGGTGATATAATTAATTAGAACATTTTTTTAAACAATTATTTTGCTTGAAAAACTTGAATTTCTAAGGCTACACGACAAGTGCTAATCGAATATCGACAGATCTATTATTTTAACGTAATTCTCATATAGTTCGGGACGCGTACAATATGTTTCTATAAAGTTCAGGTGATATAATTAATTAGAACATTTTTTAAACAATTATTTTGCCCGAAAAACTTGAATTTTTGAGGCTACACGACAAGTGCTAATCGAATATCGACAGATCTATTTATTTTAACGTAATTCTCATATAGTTCGGGACGCTTACAATATGTTTCTATAAAGTTCAGGTGATATAATTATTAAAACATTTTTTAAACAATTATTTTGCCCAAAAAACTTGAATTTCTAAGGCTACACGACAAGTGCTAATCGAATATCGACAGATCTATTATTTTAACGTAATTCTCATATAGTTCGGGACGCGTACAATATGTTTCTATAAAGTTCAGGTGATATAATTAATTAAAACATTTTTTAAACAATTATTTTGCCTGAAAAACTTGAATTTCTAAGGCTACACGACAAGTGCTAATCGAATATCGACAGATCTATTTATTTGAACGTAATTCTCATATAGTTCGGGACGCGTACAATATGTTTCTATAAAGTTCCGGTGATATAATTAATTAGAACATTTTTTAAACAATTATTTTGCTTGAAAAACTTGAATTTCTAAGGCTACACGACAAGTGCTAATCGAATATCGACAGATCTAATGTATTTTAACGTAATTCTCATATAGTTCGGGACGCGTACAATATGTTTCTATAAAGTTCAGGTGATATAATTAATTAAAACATTTTTTAAACAATTATTTTGCCTGAAAAACTTGAATTTCTAAGGCTACACGTCAAGTGCTATTTGAATATCGACAGATCTATTTATTTTAACGTAATTCTCATATAGTTCGGGACGCGTACAATATGTTTCTGTAAAGTTCCGGTGATATAATTAATTAGAACATTTTTTAAACAATTATTTTGCCTTGAAAAACTTGAATTTCTAAGGCTACACGACAAGTGCTAATCGAATATCGACAGATCTATTATTTGAACGTAATTCTCATATAGTTCGGGACGCGTACAATATGTTTCTACAAAGTTCAGGTGATATAATTAATTAAAACATTTTTTAAACAATTATTTTGCCTGAAAAACTTGAATTTCTAAGGCTACACGACAAGTGCTAATCGAATATCGACAGATCTATGTATTTTAACGTAATTCTCATATAGTTCGGGACGCGTACAATATGTTTCTATAAAGTTCAGGTGATATAATTAATTAAAACATTTTTTAAACAATTATTTTGCTTGAAAAACTTGAATTTCTAAGGCTACACGACAAGTGCTAATCGAATATCGACAGATCTAATTATTTTAACGTAATTCTCATATAGTTCGGGACGCGTACAATATGTTTCTATAAAGTTCAGGTGATATAATTAATTAGAACATTTTTTAAACAATTATTTTGCCCTGAAAAACTTGAATTTCTAAGGCTACACGTACAAGTGCTATTGAATATCGACAGATCTATTATTTTAACGTAATTCTCATATAGTTCGGGACGCGTACAATATGTTTCTGTAAAGTTCCGGTGATATAATTAATTAGAACATTTTTTAAACAATTATTTTGCTTGAAAAACTTGAATTTCTAAGGCTACACGACAAGTGCTAATCGAATATCGACAGATCTATTATTTTAACGTAATTCTCATATAGTTCGGGACGCTTACAATATGTTTCTATAAAGTTCAGGTGATATAATTAATTAAAACATTTTTTAAACAATTATTTTGCCCAAAAAACTTGAATTTCTAAGGCTACACGACAAGTGCTAATCGAATATCGACAGATCTATGTATTTTAACGTAATTCTCATATAGTTCGGGACGCGTACAATATGTTTCTATAAAGTTCAGGTGATATAATTAATTAAAACATTTTTTAAACAATTATTTTGCTTGAAAAACTTGAATTTCTAAGGCTACACGTACAAGTGCTAATCGAATATCGACAGATCTATTTATTTTAACGTAATTCTCATATAGTTCGGGACGCGTACAATATGTTTGCTATAAAGTTCAGGTGATATAATTAATTAGAACATTTTTTAAACAATTATTTGCCCTGAAAAACTTGAATTTCTAAGGCTACACGACAAGTGCTAATCGAATATCGACAGATCTATTTATTTTAACGTAATTCTCATATAGTTCGGGACGCGTACAATATGTTTCTGTAAAGTTCAGGTGATATAATTAATTAGAACATTTTTTAAACAATTATTTTGCTTGAAAAAACTTGAATTTCTAAGGCTACACGACAAGTGCTAATCGAATATCTGACAGATCTATTATTTTAACGTAATTCTCATATAGTTCGGGACGCGTACAATATGTTTCTATAAAGTTCAGGTGATATAATTAATTAAAACATTTTTTAAACAATTATTTTGCCCAAAAACTTGAATTTTTGAGGCTACACGACAAGTGCTAATCGAATATCGACAGATCTATGTATTTTAACGTAATTCTCATATAGTTCGGGACGCGTACAATATGTTTCTATAAAGTTCCGGTGATATAATTAATTAGAACATTTTTTAAACAATTATTATGCTTGAAAAACTTGAATTTCTAAGGCTACACGACAAGTGCTAATCGAATATCGACAGATCTAATTATTTTAACGTAATTCTCATATAGTTCGGGACGCGTACAATATGTTTCTATAAAGTTCAGGTGATATAATTAATTAAAACATTTTTTAAACAATTATTTTGCCCGAAAAACTTGAATTTCTAAGGCTACACGTCAAGTGCTATTTGAATATCGACAGATCTATTTATTTGAACGTAATTCTCATATAGTTCGGGACGCGTACAATATGTTTCTGTAAAGTTTCGGTGATATAATTAATTAGAACATTTTTTAAACAATTATTATGCTTGAAAAACTTGAATTTTTGAGGCTACACGACAAGTGCTAATCGAATATCGACAGATCTAATTATTTTAACGTAATTCTCATATAGTTCGGGACGCTTACAATATGTTTCTATAAAGTTCAGGTGATATAATTAATTAAAACATTTTTTAAACAATTATTTTGCCCAAAAACTTGAATTTTTGAGGCTACACGACAAGTGCTAATCGAATATCGACAGATCTATGTATTTTAACGTAATTCTCATATAGTTCGGGACGCGTACAATATGTTTCTGTAAAGTTCCGGTGATATAATTAATTAGAACATTTTTTAAACAATTATTATGCTTGAAAAACTTGAATTTTCTAAGGCTACACGACAAGTGCTAATCGAATATCGACAGATCTAATTATTTTAACGTAATTCTCATATAGTTCGGGACGCTTACAATATGTTTCTATAAAGTTCAGGTGATATAATTAATTAAAACATTTTTTAAACAATTATTTTGCCCAAAAAACTTGAATTTCTAAGGCTACACGACAAGTGCTAATCGAATATCGACAGATCTATTTATTTTAACGTAATTCTCATATAGTTCGGGACGCGTACAATATGTTTCTATAAAGTTCCGGTGATATAATTAATTAGAACATTTTTTAAACAATTATTTTGCTTGAAAAACTTGAATTTCTAAGGCTACACGACAAGTGCTAATCGAATATCGACAGATCTAATTATTTTAACGTAATTCTCATATAGTTCGGGACGCGTACAATATGTTTGTATAAAATTCAGGTGATATAATTAATTAGAAACATTTTTTAAACAATTATTTTGCCCGAAAAACTTGAATTTCTAAGGCTACACGTCAAGTGCTATTTGAATATCGACAGATCTATTTATTTTAACGTAATTCTCATATAGTTCGGGACGCGTACAATATGTTTCTATAAAGTTCCGGTGATATAATTAATTAGAACATTTTTTAAACAATTATTATGCTTGAAAAACTTGAATTTCTAAGGCTACACGACAAGTGCTAATCGAATATCGACAGATCTAATTATTTTAACGTAATTCTCATATAGTTCGGGACGCGTACAATATGTTGTATAAAATTCAGGTGATATAATTAATTAGAACATTTTTTAAACAATTATTTTGCCCGAAAAACTTGAATTTCTAAGGGCTACACGTCAAGTGCTATTTGAATATCGACAGATCTATTTATTTTAACGTAATTCTCATATAGTTCGGGACGCGTACAATATGTTTCTGTAAAGTTCCGGTGATATAATTAATTGGAACATTTTTTAAACAATTATTTGCTTGAAAAACTTGAATTTCTAAGGCTACACGACAAGTGCTAATCGAATATTGACAGATCTTATTATTTTAACGTAATTCTCATATAGTTCGGGACGCTTACAATATGTTTCTATAAAGTTCAGGTGATATAATTAATTAAAACATTTTTTAAACAATTATTTTGCCCAAAAAACTTGAATTTTTGAGGCTACACGACAAGTGCTAATCGAATATCGACAGATCTATGTATTTTAACGTAATTCTCATATAGTTCGGGACGCGTACAATATGTTTCTATAAAGTTCAGGTGATATAATTAATTAAAACATTTTTTAAACAATTATTTTGCTTGAAAAACTTGAATTTCTAAGGCTACACGACAAGTGCTAATCGAATATCGACAGATCTAATTATTTTAACGTAATTCTCATATAGTTCGGGACGCGTACAATATGTTTGTATAAAATTCAGGTGATATAATTAATTACAACATTTTTTAAACAATTATTTTGCCCGAAAAACTTGAATTTCTAAGGCTACACGTCAAGTGCTATTTGAATATCGACAGATCTATTTATTTTAACGTAATTCTCATATAGTTCGGGACGCGTACAATATGTTTCTATAAAGTTCCGGTGATATAATTAATTAGAACATTTTTTAAACAATTATTATGCTTGAAAAACTTGAATTTCTAAGGCTACACGACAAGTGCTAATCGAATATCGACAGATCTAATTATTTTAACGTAATTCTCATATAGTTCGGGACGCGTACAATATGTTTGTATAAAATTCAGGTGATATAATTAATTAGAACATTTTTTAAACAATTATTTTGCCCGAAAAACTTGAATTTCTAAGGCTACACATCAAGTGCTATTTGAATATCGACAGATCTATTTATTTTAACGTAATTCTCATATAGTTCGGGACGCGTACAATATGTTTCTATAAAGTTCCGGTGATATAATTAATTAGAACATTTTTTAAACAATTATTATGCTTGAAAAACTTGAATTTCTAAGGCTACACGACAAGTGCTAATCGAATATCGACAGATCTAATTATTTTAACGTAATTCTCATATAGTTCGGGACGCGTACAATATGTTTGTATAAAATTCAGGTGATATAATTAATTAGAACATTTTTTAAACAATTATTTTGCCCGAAAAACTTGAATTTCTAAGGCTACACGACAAGTGCTAATCGAATATCGACAGATCTAATTATTTTAACGTAATTCTCATATAGTTCGGGACGCGTACAATATGTTTGTATAAAATTCAGGTGATATAATTAATTAGAACATTTTTTAAACAATTATTTTGCCCGAAAAACTTGAATTTCTAAGGCTACACGTCAAGTGCTATTTGAATATCGACAGATCTATTTATTTTAACGTAATTCTCATATAGTTCGGGACGCGTACAATATGTTTCTATAAAGTTCCGGTGATATAATTAATTAGAACATTTTTTAAACAATTATTATGCTTGAAAAACTTGAATTTCTAAGGCTACACGACAAGTGCTAATCGAATATCGACAGATCTAATTATTTTAACGTAATTCTCATATAGTTCGGGACGCGTACAATATGTTTGTATAAAATTCAGGTGATATAATTAATTTGAACATTTTTTAAACAATTATTTTGCCCGAAAAACTTGAATTTTTGAGGCTACACGACAAGTGCTAATCGAATATCGACAGATCTAATTATTTTAACGTAATTCTCATATAGTTCGGGACGCGTACAATATGTTTGTATAAAATTCAGGTGATATAATTAATTAGAACATTTTTTAAACAATTATTTTGCCCGAAAAACTTGAATTTTTGAGGCTACACGACAAGTGCTAATCGAATATCGACAGATCTATTTATTTTAACGTAATTCTCATATAGTTCGGGACGCGTACAATATGTTTCTATAAAGTTCAGGTGATATAATTAATTAGAACATTTTTTAAACAATTATTTTGCCCGAAAAACTTGAATTTCTAAGGCTACACGTCAAGTGCTATTTGAATATCGACAGATCTATTTATTTTAACGTAATTCTCATATAGTTAGGGACGCGTACAATATGTTTCTATAAAGTTCAGATAATATAATTAATTAAAACATTTTTTAAACAATTATTTTGACCGAAAAACTTGAATTTCTAAGGCTACACGACAAGTGCTAATCGAATATCGACAGATCTATTTATTTGAACGTAATTCACATATAGTTCGGGACGCGTACAATATGTTTTTATAAAGTTCAGGTGAAATAATTAATTAGAACATTTTTTAAACAATTATTTTGCCCGAAAAACTTGTATTTTAGGGCTAGGCCTGAAATTCTAATCGAATATCGACAGATCTATGTATTTTAACGTAATTCTCATATAGTTCTGGACGCCTACAAGAGTTTTTTAAAAAGTTACGGTGTTATAATTAATTAAAACATTTTTTAAACAATTATTTTGCCCGAAAAACTTGACTTTTGAGGGCTAAAGGTGAGATGCTGTTCAAATATCGACAGTTCTATTTATTTTAACGCAATTCTCATATAGTTCCGGACGCGTACAATAAGTTTCTAAAGAGTTCCGTTAATATAATTAATTAAAACATTTTTTAAACAATTATTTCACCCGAAAAACTTGAATTTTGAGAGCTAGACGTGAAATGCTAATCGAATATCAACAGTTCTATTTATTTAAACGCATTTTTCATATAGTTTTGGACGCGTACAATAGTTTTTTAAAAAGATACGGTGTTTTAATTAATTAAAACATTGTTTAAACAGTTATTTTTCCCGGAAAACTTGATTTTTGAGGACTAGACGTGAAATGCTAATCGAATATCGACAGTTTTATTTATTTTAACGCAGTTCTCATATAGTTTCAGACGCGTCCAATAATTTTCTAAAGAGTTTTGGTAATATAATTAATTAAAACATTTTTTAAACAATTATTTTGCCTGAAAAACTTGAATTTTGAGGGCTAGACGTGAAATGCAAATCGAATATCAACAGTTCTATTTATTTTAACGCAGTTTTCATATAGTTCTGGACGCGTACAATAGTTTTTGGAAAGTTACGGTGTTATAATTAATAAAAACATTTTTTAAACAATTATTTTGCCCGGAAAACTTGAATTTTTAAAGCTAGACCTGAAATGCTAATCAAATATCGACTGATCTATTTATTTTAACGTAATTCTCACATAGTTCCGGACGCGTACAATAATTTGCTATAGAATTCAGGTGATATAATTAATTAAAGCATTTTTTAAACAATTATATTTTGCGGAAAACTTGAATTTTGAGGGTTGACGGGAAATGCTAATCGAATATCGAGAATTTTATTTATTTTAACACAGTTTTCCTATAGTTCCGGACGCGTACAATAATTTTCTAAAGAGTTCGCCAGAAAGTGAAAGTTTTGAAAATTGATTGAAAATTAACAGGTAACATTACATATAATATATTATAATTTTTAATTTATTTAAAGGGGATTAAGTATGGAGATAAAGTATGTAAGAGTGATATTAAGAAACATGAAAATATAATATAATCACTAATTTGTGTTTAGTGAGTGAGAGAGGGGTGGAGGGAGGAGAGTGGGAGAGCGTGAGAGATAAAGAAGAGGATTAAATAAGAAAGTAAAGTGTAAGAGTAATATTGAACAATATGAAAATAATATAATTAATATCATTAATATTATAATTAATAATTTAGAGAGTGGGAGAAAGAGCGTGAGATAGAGAAGGGCATTAAATATGATAAAGTGTGTGAGAGTAATATTACAGAAGAAAAAAAAGTGCAATGTTCAATATAAAAATGCTAAGTGGCGCGCGCGAAGCGCGCGCAATGTTGTGGTCTAGTATATAAATATATTAATACTTTATAATATTTTTTAACTTAAACTTTCTAACACCTAGTCAAACTTATATTATTATTTTAAATTTATAATACACACTCTTACTATATTTGAATTTTTATATTATGCAAACTTTTATATTATGTTTGTAAATATGAGGTGATTTTTATATCTCAGTAAGTTTTACAGATCAATATTGTGAATATTTGAGTCATAAACTTGTTTCTATACAAATTGAGTTTCAGAATTTTCGAATAAAAAATATGTATGGATTTTGGATCAGTTAGAAAATAATTTGCTGTTTTTTCCCGATGCTGTGATATAAAAAAACATTCCAGATAACTGTTGTCGAGTTAAGATGTGCTTATTAATTAGTTATTCTCTTTTATGAATACCTTTATTTGTATATTGTACACGTTAAATTTTCCGTTTGCGGAACTGATCGTCCACGCAACCATCGATTATTATTACAATTTCTGTAATATCCCGTTTTATTCACGGACGCGTACAAATTATTGTTCTCGAATAGTAATTAACGGCCGTACGGCGGTAATAACGGATAGTAATTCTGGCGATAATTT
>NW_023415543.1:0-25000 GCF_013373865.1 Monomorium pharaonis | reverse complement strand
CGTAAGTAGTGTAGCGAGAGAATCACTTGACACATGAAAAAGGGACAGCAATGAAATTCGACTCGGTCCACATGCTTTTCTTAAAAAGTAGATTTATTTATTTACAGTTTTAACAATTTACACATTTCTAATTTCAGTTGCTGCATCGTTTAATGTGACTTAACTTTACTTGCAACAATCTCTTTCCTCAATACAAATAATTGGGTATAATTAAAATATAGAAAGAAAATTAGAAAGTGCCCACATGAATATATCGATACTAGAAGCGGAAATAGATCCGGGTATCTCTCAGGAGGCTTTACAAATCGGCTGATGATAGAAAGAAGCAACACACCTGAAATGGAACTGTAAAACGCGACGAGGAACCAAGACCTTTTACCATAGTCTAATAAATTTGAGAGAGGCTTACTTTTTTTGTGTTGTTTCACTCTACCTTTCGACTTTGATTTACTCTTGTTTAACAAACTGCTTGTTTTACCGTTATCAAATATATCAGGCCATATCCAAAAGACGGAGCTAAAGTAAAAGACCATTGTACCGAGGTAAGCGAGATACAGCTCGTCCTTAATGAACAACGGTAGCATACTAAAATGCGAGATGATCAAGAACCAAAAGCAGGAGAAAGGATCGTTCTGAAAGTACAGCAAGACTGGGACGGCGACCAAGAGAATGGACTTCTCGTGAACTTGAAACGAGAAGAGAAAGAATGCTAGAGCGGAGTTAATCAGGGAGACAAGAAACGCGTTTCTCGTGGGCGATAGGTACAAACTGACGCAACTCGGTAGAACCGCGCACGTCGTCGTTACTAAGCAAATCTTGGCCAATTGCGCGTTTGTGAGGATCCGCCGTAATTTGTAGACAACGTTGATTGCGCACCAGACATTGGCGACTTTGTCTTCAAACACACCCCTGGAAAAGGGAAATAGTCGGAGCACCACGCTGAAGAGTACATCTCTGCTCCGGAGAAATGGCATCCAAACAATGTAGAATGTCAACAGCACCGCGAGGGACACGTACGCGAGTGTGCGGATACAGCGAAACCAGGATCTCAGGGTCTTGCTAGGGGTGTGACGACCCAGGATGTAGAAGAAAAATGGCAGGGCATGGTACAGTTCCATCTGCTTATAGTTCAGCGCCAGGACGAACAGGAGCGAGCTAACAACGAACAAATCTCGCATTATAACGGCCACAGCGGCGACGAAGAGACCCAGTGACACGCAGTTGTACTGAAAGTGCCCGTGATCTATCAGTATCAGTCCTGGATAGATCAGCGCCATAAGAACAGCAGCATCCCGCCTCGTCAACCCAAACACATTGGACTCGTCGACGAACTGACGACCGTTCCACGAGCGTGACGAGGTGACTGTATAAAAGTATACGATCGCTGGTAAGTAAGTCAGAACGTCCGCGATCAGGACGGTCAGTCTCATAAAATGTTTGTGCGCCGCGCTCTCGAATCCCCTGGATTCCTGCAGCTTCACGAAGGAGGGATCTATCCGGTTCGCAACGTGACCTAGCAGGAGGCTGTGGTACGCCGTCAAGGGCGGATAATCCAGACCCCAGTACTGCAGGTCATTATCCGTGGTATTGATGTACCACTTGTCGACAGGCAGGTTCAGCGTGATCTCCTGCCAGTGTCGTTGGGCTTCGTAGTCGCCGTACATTGGAGGCTTGCCCTCCCCGCTGTGGGGATGATAGGTAACGCAGCATCTCAAGAGAACGGCAAAGGAGGTGATCAACGCGAGCCGCAGAGTTTCCTGCATTCTCCCTCGCGCGAGCGGCCCTGAAGTTTGTCGCGCCAAATGAAGTTATCCTCGAATCGAACCTAATCGGCAAGAATTTCGAGAGGAGGTTCCTGGCAAAATGGCACATCATCATGCGCTTTTATTTTGTAAATAACGAAGAAAAAAAGAGAGAAAGAAAAACGAGAGAGAAAAAAGTCGGTCTACGTACCACGTGTAAAGCTTTCAATCCCTCGGTCACTTTGTCCTTAATCTGTTCCTCGCTATACGGCATATTCAGCCGCGATGTTTCTTTAACAGCAAGCACTTGCTGTTAAATGATACTCCGATACGATTAAATATAAACTCTTGTCGGCACCTGTTAGCGTCTACACACTAAAGAAAATACATTAGGTTAGATCCGCTATAATCCGCTACATACGTTGACATACGTCGACGCGGAAATCGCCTGCGATAACGTTTATGATATCGAAGCGATTTATCGTTAGTATCGATATAATCGATATAATTTTATATGTGCCATCTGTTAAGATATTTTTAAAATCCCTATTCTGTATAGATAACTCTATTAGTAACTTACAAGTTTTTCGGTTCATGTCCAAGCTACATTTATTGCAAATTATCATCAAGATAGTAATTATTAATAACTTATTCTTAGAAAGCATAAAACATTTATTATAAATATTTACAAATATACTAAAAATTTATTTTCAAAAAACAGTAGTAAAGATTTTAATATAGATCAGATTATATAGAAATAGATTTTATAGAAATTTTTTATAAAATATATTTTAAAAATGTGTTTAAAAATATTTCTTAATATTTACTTCATATAAATATTTAAATATAGAATGCAATATGTATATACAAATATATTTATTATAATTCTTTTAATACTTATTTTACACTTTAATTTCTTATATATAGATATTTAAAAAATATTATTTTATCAACATTTTATGCTGTCTGGGTTATTACACAGAACTCCATAAATATAAAAAAAAAATAATACAATATACTCAAAAATTATCATCATAAATATGTCGTGTATATATGTTGTCGTGAAATTACATATATTTTTTTAAAGTTATCACTCATATAAGTAATCAAACGCAGGCAACAACAATAAAAGCGCTGTTTCAAATAAGAATAGAATATTATCGAGTACATAAATATATGTTAGGTTTACAAAACATATCATATAGTGTTTTCGATTGTAATGGATTTGAACGATTGTGTCGTTTCATAAATTTCAAAATTATGTCTACATGGATGATTTATATATCAATTATGGTACGTTTACATGATTTTTTTATGTAGATACGTACAGTACCAAGTGATAAAAATTATTATAAATTATATAACAATTAAAATATAAAAAGTAATTAATTTATAAAACTGTTAATATATTTAATAAACTTAATTGTTAATATATCTGATACTAGTACTAGTAAACAATTCTAGAAAGTTGTTTTATAATAACTCAAATATAATTATAAATTCATAAATAGAAATTTTAAAGCATTATAAAACTCAGTTTTATGTATATTTCTTTCAACATAATTTAACTTTAATTTCAGTTTTTATTTGTTTAGAATTAGAAAAAAGATAAAAAGAAAATTAAACCGAGATTAAAATCAGTTTATATTAGTGAACATATTTCACCTTACAACCGCTTACAACATCGTTTATGCTATTGTAGAATAGTCTTTATTTTTCTTTTATTACGCAAAACTCATTTCTATAGGTCCAATGAAACAAAAAATTGGTCCACATACGATAACCAATCATATCTTTATATTCTTTAGAACTGTTCCAACAGAAATCACAAAGATCGTAAGTCATTGGTTACATGGATACGCGAATTGGTAATACACTTTACGAGACGGTATTGGGTTTTGCGTAACAAAAAACTTGTTACGTCTCTGACTAGTTACACGTGCCGCGTCGACGTTACGCCCATGGTCATGCCTACATTATTACGAAAACGAAAACCATAATCTTTCACTTATTTCTTTGAACCGTCTATCTTCTATTTCTTGACAGAAACCGTCTATTTCTTGACAGAAATAATCCCGGGTAATTCGGCACCATTGTGCGCAATGCGTCACCGCGCACATATCGGCGGCTCGCGCATAGGGACATAGAGGGGGAGACGAGAGGCCAATCCGAGTCGCGGTCGCAAGCGCACACCTCCGCCAACGGGCCAATCGGCGCCGCGGAAACGCGGCGGCGTCGGCGGAGCGCTAATCGGGGGCGACCAAGGCGCGTCGGCGAATTCCGATCGACGCGGCGCGTTATATTTAAGCCGTCCGCGGATCCGGAGCGTCCACGGTAACGTAACGTCGGAACGTGGTGTCCCCGGCGAACGAAAATCAATATTTCCGTCGCGTCGCAAGGCAGAGAGAGCAGAACACAGCGGCCGGTCGCCATTTGCCGTGCCAATAACTCGTGCGCGGTCTCCCACATCGTAGGGGATTCTCTCTCTTTCTCTCTTTCTCTCTCTCTGTCTTTCACACGTCGACGGCGTCACGACGACGACGACGACCACGACGACGACGACGACGACGACGACGGGGCCGCTGTCGCCGTCGTCACCGGTCAGTCGCGCCGCGTCGCTTCGCCCCGCGACTCTCGTGTACGTACGCACGTCGTCGCTGGACACGCGCACGTCGTGAGTGTACCACGAGAGGGGACCGAGCCAACGTTAACCAGGAGTAGTAGCAGCAGCACCACCAGGAGCAACGCAGCAGAATCTCACTTCCTTGCGCATCACAGCCTCGCACCTCGGATACTCCGTCCGGGCTCTCGAGTACAGAGATTCTTCATCCGATCTTCGATCACCTCCGAGCATCGTCGTCGGCGAGCCGATCACCCACGCAACTTGTCCTTCGCTCTCTCTCTCTCTCTTTCCTATCCTTCTTTCTCTCCAACCCCCCCCTCTCTCTCTCTCTCTCTCTTCTCTTTCTCTCTCTTTCCCGTTCGTCAACCCGAGGAAGAGCCAAGCCAGCCTCGGCGAGAAGGTGGTATCCCGTTCCGGTGGCGCGGAAGGAGCCGCGTCGCCGACGGTCTCTCTCTCTCTCTCTCGCTCGCCAATAATTCGCTCTCTTCCCTTCCTCCCGCCCTTCCACTCTACCCCTCCCTATCGTTGCCGCGCGCCGAAAACCATGGCGTTTCTGAGGAGTGTGTCGCGACGATGCTGCGCCGGCAAGAAGCTGACCAAGTGCGGCGCGCCGCCGTTCGCCGTAGTCGGCCTCCTGGAGAACGCCATCGCCACCGCAACGACGACGACGACGACAACGGCGGTGGCGGCGGTTACCAGGGCACCGTCGTCGTTGAACAGGCTGGTTGCACAGGTGCGTGGCTATGCCGCCGTCACTTCCTCCTCCGCCGCCGCTGCCACTGACGTCAAGAAGCAGCAACAGCAATCGGCGCCACGGCAGATCGACCCGCTCGATTTGAAGTTTAACGACCCGATCGCCTCGTTCAAGAGCAAGACCACCATGGAGCTGATGCGCGCCTACGTCGTCTATCAGATGTGCTCGATCGAGTACATCGTGGAGCACAACATGAAGGTGAGGATGGGCCATCTGTATACATTCTGATTTTGCCTTGGATCACCTCTGCGACCGTTGATCCTTCGCCGCCTGGCGAGGAAAGATTTGATCTGCGAACTGTACAAATAGAGTCTTTGAAAGTGAACAGTTCGAACGGGTAGATTAAGTGCCGATTAGGTTGGTTATAGGTCAATCTTGGTCTCCTAGTTGCCAGCTAGACCGGCTAGACCGCCGATTGTCCGAAGGATCAGCGATCGGACGCGATTTAATTTAGGGAGGGATAAACAGGAAACGCTGTTTTGAAAATAATTAGCTGAAATAGTTTCTTAGTTCCATCTTTTTCTTTTCTTTTCTAACGATTTTGTTGTTTTTTGTTGAATATAAAAACGTTTATTTATTCTACTCGTCTCACGGTGTCACGGAGTCACGGTGTCAAAAACAAAACGAATTTAAATGACCGTGACTCTTCGAGCTTCATTATAGAATGAATTTTAATCAGTCGGTCATTGATATACAGAAACGATAAGCGACGCGGTATTTCCAGATGATATAATCGATTTATAAATAAGGCCGGAATCTTTTTCACGGTCGAATTAACTAATCGCGATAAGTTTTGGCGATAATTCAGCAGCAACATTTCTCCGGTGGAGACTAACACATTGATAATGTGACTAACACACGATATCCATATACATTTAAATGCACCTGCGACAAGTGCACATATACAGCGTACGAAGTACAAATTTAACTTATTAAACTCTTCAGCCAGCGAGCGGCCCAATTAATTTTCCCAATTTAATTTCAAGTATAAGTATCCCTTTACTTACTTCGACTTAGGAATTTTCGATCAGCTGTTGTGAATTTCGATATGCTATTGACCAGAAATTAACTAGTAGATTATAACGAAGCTGATTAAACATTCGTTAATCAATGATTCAATAAATTTTTTATCGCCAAATACTTTATTGACAGTTACATTTGTAAGAAAAAGTAAATTTAATATAAATTTTTTGATAGCAAATATATTAAGAACTATAATTTAAAAAGAAGACATTTTCTAAACGGAGATCTGTGATGGTTTTTAGTAAGGGATTTAATTATCTCGCATAAACAATGTTTTATTTACGTGAAACATTAATGCTGTTCTAACTTACGATTAAAAGGATTGGAGGGGACACGTGTCGCGACTCTAAATACACGCGAGGAAAAAAAAATAACGTGGAATCACTGCGACGCGGTCTCACCTTACAATTAATCACCGCGCTGCTCGCTAATCCGACGAGACGCGCTAATTACTCGGCTTCTAAAGCGGCGCGAATCCCGCGCATACGTTATGACATAATAGCCATGAGGTAAACAGCCGGTCGCGACGCTGTGGGATAACGCTAACCTTGGCTAACGTGCCTCCTCCGATCTGTGTTACGTGTTACCTCCGGAAGAACGTCGCTCCAACCGGCGTGACGGTCCCTGCGCGATCTGAAAAGCGGGTCAGAGGTCACTCGACCGAGTTGGGGTTCATCCGAACGGATGATGCGACACAATTCCCGCGGGAGTCGCAATGTCGCCCCCGCTGCAATTCGGATCGTGTTTCGTTTTTGCTCGTAGATCAAAAGCTCCGATCCGAGAGGTTTCCAGGGGAGGGCGATCCGAGAGTATCGATTTACCGTCCCTCTAATCACCGTCCGGCCGATCGATAAATCACTCAACGACCGACGCGCGAGCCGTGATCTTATGCGCGATAACGCCGTAGGGAGACCTTGGAAAAATGGGAAAGAAAGAAAAGAGGATGCATCTTTTTCTTCATAATTTGGCAACTCCTTCGTCGAGACTTACGTAACGTTTTCCTCGTGCACGTGATCTTCTATCAGTTGGCGATAGTGTGGCACGACGCGACGTTATTGATTTTACTTTTGCCGGACGCATCGGGTCGATCTAGTAGGAATTTTGCCGCAAAACCGTCGCCGCTGTTGCCGCCGGGCAATTGCATAACCGTCGGGCGCGTCTAAGGATAGACGTGCAGCACGCCCCGGCACGCGGAATCCAATATCGCGAGTTCCTTATTCCGATTCGGAGAACCGCCGACCGCCGTCGATTTTTGCCGATTATTATCATAACGTGGCAACTCTTCATACACGCACAACGACAACGCGTATGCTGAGGTCCTCAAATTACTATTGATTCAATTGGTTTATCTTTCTTAATCGGTTGGTAATTAATCGCTCAAAAACTCTCATTGTTTTCCTCATTGTTTTACCGCGCTGAAATGAAGAGTGAGGTGTTCCTTACCTTGCAAGCTTGTAAATTATGTTGCTTGAAAAAAAAAACATTCATTTACGTTACGAAACAAAAATCGACACACGGTCTCAAACCGCGCACTACTACTTCGCGACATATCATTCTGACATTTAACTTATAATTTGACTTTGTAAATTATATGCAATTATAATAAACGCGCTATGATGACCTGTTTCGAGTACGTTTCGGACTGGCTCGGAGAATTTTAAAAAGATGTTTATGTAAATGTTCTCTCAGAGAAAAGCAGGAAATATCTTTTAGATATTCTAATTAGGCTCAACACTAATAGTCTAAACTTAGTTCATAACATACTTGGTCTTATTGTCGCGTTTAAAGTGCGAAAATGTGATTATACGGATAATTTAAATGCGTTTTGCAAGAAACACAACGAACGTTACTTGAAAAAAATATACTGGAAATAAATTTTCTTATTTTTAGTAAACCATGTTATTTGCATGCAATTACTGCGAATGCATTTCTTTAAAATAAGGGATCATATTTATTTGTTTAAAGAACATATTATAATTTTTCTGTTAAGTAAATTATTCACTAATTATGAAAACTCTTGCGAATGTATCGAGGCAAGCGCTATTTCTTTAACTGAAAATGTGTTATACATGGTTTATTCATCATAGTATAAACCAAGGTATAAAGTTGCGTTTACTACAAGTAAACTTTTTTTTTATTCTTGTCGGACATATTAACTCTATTAAAGTATACGTTTCTGCAAATGTAATAAATTCTCTATCTCTCATAAGTAACAAACACAAGTATTTACTAAAATGTTATTTTTCTTAAATTAAAACGTTTGAATTCGAGATAAAAAAAATTTATTTACTAGATTTCAACGGGTAATTATACTCTACTATGTAATGTTAAATCTGAATTTGATCCAAATTATTTTTTCAACAGAAAGTCTTTTAATTTCAACGTTTCGGTTCATTATAATTAGGAAAAGATGCTTTAAACATTATCTATTTAAAGTTAAATTTAATTTTCATCATTATATTTGCTAAAATTAAGAACATTTTTTTCTCAGTGTACAAAGTACACCCTGTCTAACTGTCGAACTTTACGTAACGTAGAATTCGTTACGTCCGTCGACCGCACGCAATCGCGCACGGTAAATCATCCCAACCGGATGTGAACGTTCCACCGTTGTTTGATTAACGTCTCGGTCATTTGACGCGACATAATTCAACGACATGACACTAATTGTAAAACGTCGCATTTTTACGGTATCGGTCAGACGGCAAGTATTTTTTCTCCCCGCAATTCCCCCCCACCCCTCGACGACGACGCGAACGTGAACTGTTTCCCTTTTCTTCTTCTTCTTCTCGACACTTCCGTATCGATCGTGCCCGTTCCGATGTCGGTTCTCTGTCAGTTCGCCGCGAGTCTTGGTAATAATTCTCATATCGCGGATAAGCGATATACCAAGCGTATCCTTGGATTACGAGGAAAATCATAAATGTGACGTTAATAAAAAAAAAAAAAAACAGGACGAGACCATTAGTTCGCGTGACAATAGCGTCAAGCTGTGACAATTAGCACGGCTTGGATTTTATCGCAATCTTTTATCATGATAGTCTTTTGATTTGTCATGAAATATCGCTAAAGGTAAATAAAGGCTTATTCTCGAATAAAAAAATTAATATTAAAAATTAAAATATTGAGAAGAAAAGAAAGATCTTTTCTTTCCATGCCACATCGTTCGTCGCAGCGGAGCTTTCTATTTTCCTGTCGGAACCTTTTTCCGATTTCGATAGTCAGAATTTAAATTTAGGTCGCGAGATCAAAGTGCGAGGAAGGAATTTGCAGGAAGGAATTAATTCCGGAGCTATGAGAAATCGCGGAGCTGTGAGCTCGCGTGCGTTCCTCCGCGGTTCTCGTGGCTCACGAACGAACGAACGAACGAAAGCTGCCGCACGAGAGAACGTTGCGGTAGTTCGCAAAAAGTCGCGCATCGCTCGCCAACATCGGTGCAACCCTGAGAACGTGACCTGACCTTAAGGGGAGGGGACATTGGCTGTCTCGTTCTCGAGCCAGACTCCGCTCAGACGGTGTGCCAGACCACCGGCCGGCATTTCCCATGCGCTTTCCATAAATATTGCACAGCAGCGTAAATCGGAAAGTGGATGATCCGAAAAAAGAAAAGCCGATCTTAAAAACCGACAGTTCTTAATGAAGTTATTAAGCTAAAGGTAAAATCTAGAGCGGCAAATAAACAATCCGACGCGGGGACGTTTAGAGTGATTGGTCAATTAGTCAGTGATAGTAGTAAATTTCTCTGAATAAATATTGAAGTTTTCACTCGAGTCGTACTATTACTAACACTTCGCTGCTCGATTATTATCACGAGAGAGCGATTCGCTCGAGAAACATTTATTTTTCTTCCTTTTTTTTCTCTCCGTGTAATTACCTCGTTATTACCTTGTGCATACACGTAGTTACGTTTTTCAACGGAAATAAGCGGTACGTGGTGCGAGTGTAAGATCGATATCGGGTCTTCGTCGCGTCGCTACACAGTTGGAAAATTTAATATGTCTAAATTGCATGTCCCAAACAAACAATTCAAATTTTTGTTAAGATATCAATTTTAACGCAAGACATGGGTAGAAAATAATACAAATATTATATGTAGCAAGAACACAAAAGGTCTTGCAACAAAACGTGGTAGCATATTTCATTGGTAAAATAATTAGTTTACTGTATAATATGTTAGCATGCATATGTTATTTATTTATTCATAAGTTGTATTATTTTAATGTCAAGAAATATTGAATATCAATTTAACGTAAAATATATTTAAATAACAATTACATTATGTAAAATGAATAATTGATTATTAAATATTCTACGAGAAAATTTTAGCAAGAACCGGTTTTAACATAAATGCAAAATGTCTTCTATTGTGTACGTTGAAAAATAAATTGGGTGTTTAATTACATGTCACGGGTGAGATTTGAATTATTAGAGTCTACTAGAAGAGAAATGAAATAATTAATATTTGGGTCAACGGTTCTGTCGGGGCCACATCACTTTGTCCGTCCCTGATTCCATCTCTCGCGAATTACAATATTACGTTTTCGTTACGCAATACTCTGCGATGGATCGCCCGGCGTCGCCGCGTCTGTCGCTCCCGCGTTTATCGCGCATTGATTGCACTCTCGCTCGCCTTCTCGAACTCATTAGCATCCTCGAGAAGTACTCTCTGAATCCTTCAATCGAACTTCCTTGATACATCTCGCTTTGTTCGCACCCGGTATCTAATAATACTAAACCGTGCGCGTCTTATTTCTCGCCTGGCTCGTGGAAAAATCGGAGCAGCTTCAATAATTCTTAAAGGTCCACGTGCCTGACACAGATTAACCTTTCGCATCTCTTTACGTAACCTCTTATTTTATTTCTCGCGAGTCCGGCAAGAAGACGGCTACCCGGCTACTATTTCGTCAAATTTTTTCCGAGGTTGACGTTGCATCGTTCTCGCATTGTGCCCCAAAACTTGGCTGTATCTGGCGTGGCAGTTGGGCAAACAGACCGACCGACCGTAGTATTCCTTTCCTTCGGCTTCTCTTGGCCGGTACGCCCGTTTTAGAAACTTCCACACGCTCTTGACACACCCGGATTTCGGTCCTCGCACACGTGAGTGCTTCCGCCGGCTGATGTGTGACGTAGGAATGCCTCGAGAGTGTGGTCATATGTCGTGTCAATTACGCAGAATGCGTCCTCCACACGCGCGGGAGACGAGTGCCGGTCGATCAGTTATAACGATTCGTACGAGTAATCTCAAGGTTGTCCAGTTCCTCTGGCGCTTCCTTGCGCGATCGTGAACGAACGAAACGGAGAGACGGATTGGCCTTCAGAGCGAGTCGTCAATTCGATCCTATTGACTACTCGCCTAAATGCCAGCTCCCACACCTCTCGACTCTGTGTGCTGTAAAGTTCCACTCTTATTTCTTTTTTTTAGTCGTACTTTTATCGCGTAAACTGTATGGAGAATTTGTACCGCACGTCAAAATTAACAATATGAACGCAGTTTAGACGATAAAGTTTTACAATTTTATATTCGACTAAGAAAACACTAATATTAATATGAACTCATTGGCACGTAGTCACACACGCAGTATTTATAATTAACTAGCATTGTACCACACACTTGAGAAGGACTAGAACTTCGATCGAAATGTTGGACATTTTTAATTAATTAATAAAAGGATTGTCAATTTAATCGACTTATAAATTCAGTTTTTTCTTATTCATCTTCTCTGGCGATGATAAAGATTATATTTAATTTTTGTTTATTTTTCTCCTCTTTCCTTCAAATTGTAATTCCAAAGGTAAAATCAAATTACACTGGCGATTGCCGATTGAATTGCGATTGGAATTCTCCTGTTAAAATATCTCGATAACTGCTTACTATATTCCAGAAGTATGACGAACATCACAGTCGACTATTTTCGCTTCTGAGATGTTACCAATATTAACTAACGTTGTTTAACATTTTGCACAACAAGATATCTTTTGTTCCGAAGATATACAGAGGTTATAGCGATCACAATTGCTAATCACAATCGGAAATGTGATTGCATGATTGAAAATCGCTAATCGCTAATCAGCAATCGCTAGTGTAGTTTCTTTTTAAATCCCACTGTCAGCAAGCAATAATATCATAAATAATATTATAAATCAAAGAATATGATAAACGAAAAGTGATGATACTTGTGTAAGTTTAATATAGCAGACTTAACGAAATTCGATTTGAAATTCGCATTCCATATGCATTACGATCCGTAATTAATGTTTCTGTTTCCGATGGAATTAGCAAATCATCGCAGGTCGAGTGCTTAGATTAAAACGGCAAAGATTAACAAATTGACAGATTTATTGATGCCGATCAGCAGTTTCCGAAATGAATTCATCATTATCGACGTTATTTCAAGTATACGCGTAATCTCTTATCTGTCGCAGGTTTTTCCCCCTGTTTATTTACTGACACAGTAATGCCTATCATCCTGCAAAACCCGTCGACAGCCAATCTTTCGATCTGATCGGCGTCAGATGAATCTAAAATTATGATAGACACGAGTTACTCGATCCGAACCATTCGGTGTCTCGCTCGTAAGATATTGGTCACGACGACACGAAAATGCTGTTAAAAATACGTGACGGGGATGCACTTGACGCCCAAGGTAATTCGCGGCCGGGAATTTTTCTAGTTCGATCGCAACCTGCGCGTATATCGTCGCGTTTTCCAGTTGCATCACGAGACGTAAGGTAATACAGTTCGACGAACCGTGCGGATGCCAAGAACTGCATTTATCACTGTCAAACTGTACATAATAATATACTTATGTATCGTTCGCGGTGGATGTACCCGGGGTATAAGCGGGGCGAATAGCATAGTAATTTAATTCGATCGATAAAGAATAGTGTTTCTCGCTTGTTTGATCGCTCAGGCCGCCCGAGTCTCGAATGACTAACCGATCGCATTTGTATAACGTCATTTTCAAACAATGTGCCGAGCTCCGCTGCTGGTTTTGGCACGCACCGGCGAGACTGATCTGATTAATTCCGCGTGGCGCAACTACGTGCAACGTGACGTCGGTGACAAAGTCGACACTCGTAGACCTCTTTGGCTAACGCGGGAGACCGATCAGCTGGGATGATGCGTTCGCGGTTGGACCGCAATTCTCCTCGCTCTTCTTACAATTAGCGGGCGGAATACGAGAACACGGATGTAATTGCGTTACGTATACAGGGAATTTGTCACCACGACTGACATGAGCGGGTTTTATCAAGCGAGTTACGCAGACGCGCGCTGCTCTGTTTAGGCTTATCAATAGGTATATATAACGTTGGCAAACATTTCGGCGAGCTCCCGGGAGGCCCCCGAGTTTGACAAACATAACAATGACTTAAGTGGCGACGTTAAGTATATACTCGTCGTCGGTGTAACGTGTATCGACCTAACCTGTCCATCTATTTGTTTAGCACTTGAGAAACCGCATTTCCAGTTTACTTTGAATTATCACTTCGCGTGATTACGAGCTTTCCTATTTATGACTGTGCGCTTTGTCGCTCGCGTCTAATGAAAGATTGAAGAGTTCTTTTAACCGTGCCTAACCGTCTTCGGTTATAAACTTTATCATTGTCGCAATAGAATGGAAACAAGTAATAAACTCTACGCCACGCGCCTATATTACGAATACGTATATGAAAACTTTCTCAGCGTAATAAAAAATGAAAAGAAGTCTTATGAACGACGGTAAAATTAGAATCGACTTCCAGGCGCGCCGTTGCTGGTTTTCCGTTGCATCCCAATTTTATTTCTACGATTTCATCTGACGAAATCCGACCGGATGGAGACAAGGGGAAACGATTGCAATTAGCGACTTCTTTTCTTTAGAGATTCTCTAATCAGAATGTAGACATGGGGCAATACATTCACACGCGAATTGAAAAATTAAGAAAGTGTTATCTATCTCCAGTCTATTTTTCTTATTTCTTTTTTTCTTTTTGCTCGAGATTTGAAGAGAAATATCAGATTAATCGATATCAGATATGTTCAGAGCCTAAACTTCCTGTCTTTGCAAAATTGTTTCTATTTTAATAATATCTGATTAATCATACTTCCTTTTACTTAAACTCGCGTTTCATTGCAGATTATTTCTGCTGTTTATCTTTCATCAAATTCATCGAGAATCATTGAGACATACATATGTCTCGTCGATTTATATCGCAAATGTCAATTTATTCTTATCTAGAAATTACTTTGCGCGAATGAATCGCTTCCTCTCTTGGAAAGTGAGAGATTTATCCACTTATCAATTTTTTAGAAACGATCGAATTCTATATAAAATTCTTCTATATAAAAAGATAAAAATAGGCGATACGTGCATACGTTAAGGAAAATATTATAAAAGAAGAGAGCAAACAGGACGACCCGAAGAGCAATTTGATACGCCAACATTATTTGATGTTTTCATGCCCATTACATCCGATAAGGTATATGACTGATGTATGGTGCTATACGATCTATAATCGTCGACTCGTTACACGGATGACGGGGTGTAAATTATAACGGATCATCGTTAGCATCGGACGTCGGTGCTGTTAGCGAACAATTAGCGTTTGCTTTGGATCTTACGATGAATATACGGTCGTGTTTATATTCGCCGGTACGAGCGTGTATCTTTATACATAAAAATTCATTGATATGCCTCATTACTTTGTATCTTATCCTCTGAATATGCTTTATTCTCGTGTTGAAAAAATATTACAATTTTCAAAAGAAATGCGGAAGTTGTATTTCATTTTTCAACCATTTAAAACGCTACTGAAAAATTTAACAGTTACTAATCTTCTTCTTATATTTATTCCTATTTTACGTGTTTGATCTTTTGTATTTTAAGTTCCCTGTCTTTAATTTGGTTATAACTTTTAACGGCGGGAGGGATGAAAGGATAATTCCACGGAAGCGTGCATTCCGTTCCTCCAGGGGATCGATATTCAGATTTTACCTTTAGGCGTAGCCTTTAGGCGCAATGTAACCCACATTTTTATTGCGAGGCCGTGCTGCCTACGATAACGAAGTTTTCGCTCTCTCCGCGCGATTACGTAACGCTCGTTCCAAAACTGAATCTCAGACGAAGCATTAGCTGCGATTTTATTTTTACACTTTTCTTCGTCCTCGCGCTTTACGTTACGTTACGTTACCGTTGCTGAGTTTCAACGTCAGCGAAATAATACTAATTAATGTCTCACTGCTTGAATTGTTTACAGTTCATGAAACTAGCGAAGGCAATACTGGGCGAAACGATGTTCACGAAGCTCATGAAGGCGACATTTTACGGTCACTTCGTCGCCGGCGAAGACGAGGTGCAGATCACTCCTGTCTTGGAGAGACTGCGGCAATTTGGTGTTAAACCGATCCTTGATTATTCCGTCGAAGAAGACATCTCGCAGGAGGAGGCTGAACGGCGCGAAATCCAGTGAATATTTGTTTTACATATTTTTGCGACCGTAATGATTGTGCCATTGCGATTATTGCACGTTGATTTTTTTCATTTTTTCGTACAGCGTCCTTGCAAGAGCAGCTCGCTGTTTCGTGACTCGAGTCCCTTCGTCAAGTATGAAATTTAAGCCTGTGTATCGTTTTACCGCGCATACCGTTCTTTATTTGTATTCTTGCTTATCTTGGCTTTATTTAAAAAAAGAAAATTAAACTTAAATTTTTATCGACATGTGACATCCTGCGCGTATGGAAAAGTCAGAACAGAATGTAAAAAATGTAAAAACCAATCGAATGCAGGTGCAAGATTGCGATAATAATATCTAAACAGCGGAAGATATTTGGTATTCTTCCATTTCAGAGCCTCAGTGTCGGAAGCTGGTGACGAGAAGAGGGAAGGCCCGCTGAAAAAGTATCACGTGGAAAAGTCGTTCGCCGATCGGCGATACAAGGTGTCGTCGGCCAGAACATATTTCTACCTGAACGAAGCGTCATGCGAGCGAAACATGGACATATTTATCAGGTGTCTGGAGGCTGTGTCGAGTGAGTCACGGACTTTATTTTTAGCTCGATATAGACTAGCATTTGAAAAATTCCCTTCCTAATCTCCGAGCATTCTTAGTGGCGCAATTTGGAGTTACACAAGATGCCTGTCACAATCCGGTTTAGAATTGATTTTTCGCTCGAGTCTCTTGAACTCGAAATAGCAAAAATACTTTTGCTATCAGAAATTTGTGTTTGTTTTTTCTATCGTCTGGATCTTTTCCGCAATTTACCGCAAATGGGCAAGCGTAAGTAACAAAGATTAAATTTACGAAGTGTCGCAGACTGATTTTTTTCGCAATATCTAAGCTTTTTTTTTTAAGTGTCTCTTGACCTTCGGATATTCGAACAATACAGATGGCCAAACGCGTTACGTATCTTTCACCACCCATGGAAATCGATCTCCCGATTTATTATCTGTCAAGAATACTGCATTGCTATTATCGTACCACTTGATCCTCACGTGATTATTATTTCGCGATTGTAATTATCGATTTTGATTGCGTGAAGATTAATATTCGCCGCATGATATCTATTCGAGCACTATCCGACAATCGAAGTGTGTAGCATGAGTTTGAAGATGTATAAAATTAATGAATTAACAAATAAATATATGGTGCACTTAGACGAAAATGAAACGTAAAATTATATTTAATCAAATTAATTTACACTTAAAAATTTTAAAATTATATCGAGAGTATTGACATAATTTATCGTCTTATGAGTAATTTATTACAAATATAATAAAATACTTAATTTACAAAATGTTACATTTGCGATAAATTGCGCAAATGTAACCGTGTCGATACTCGCAATGTTATTTTTTAATTTTTTAATTGTGTGATTAGTATTGAGTTCTATTAAACTATTATTTTAATAAAACCTATGTAACACAGCGGAGGGACTGTGTTTCCGGGGAAGGGGGATAATAGCATATAATTACAGGGGCGCGACTCCGACGTCACAAAGTCGCGTGCAAGATCGATCGCCGCATTCAGCGAATTTTCGGTTTTCGTTGACGCGAAAGCAACACATCTTCTTTCGATGACGACAAAAGTATTACGTTTGGCAATCTACGAAAACGTTGTCAAAGTCAAAATACGAAAAAGAGGGACAAACAACACGTGTTCTCGCATCTTTCGATCTTTCGAAATTTCGCGAGTCAGACATCCAGGCCACAGTTCTACACTCAGCTATAAATATCGGTACGTGAGCGGATCACCGTTCGCGCTTTTCGCCCAAATTATGTGACGTAATGTTCCGGGGGACATTTGACGGACAAAAAGTTGTCACAGGTTGACTGATGTCTAAGAAATAAAATGGAACATAAAAAAAATCGATATAACATGGACTCTGTATAAAGTATATTGCTTCGTAAACTTTTTACAGAAGATGAAGTTAAAACTCTACAGTTGAAATATCCTTCTCAGAATATTACTACCCATTCCCAAGCCGATCCTTATCCTGGTAAGAAGATCCTACTTTATTTTTTTCCATTACAATCCTCTATTATACTCCTTTTCTATTATTAGTCTGAAATAATAAGAGTTTTCTTGCATGCTTTTATTTCTTTTACAAAAGAGCAATCAACTTAATGCATTGTAATATAACATGACATAATATGAAGTATGATTTTGTAGGTGCTTCGATGGGAATGGGCATCACAGCCGTCAAATTAACGGCTCTCGGTCGGCCGCAGCTTCTGGTTAGTAACTTCATTTTTATTGGTGACATTAATTGTCCATCTGTAAATGCCAGTAACGGCAATAAAAATGCAATTTGTGTTTCAGCTACAATTGTCAGAAGTAATCATGCGTGCACGGCAGTATACGTCGGATGTTATCGGTGGCGAGGGTGCCGTTCTGGCCCATCACGCGAAGCCTGATGATTTTAGGAAAAAGTTCGAGGAGGCACGCATTAAAGACGAGGCGTCGGTGCAAAAGTTCCTTCAAAAAATTCAGTCGGATAAGGAAGGGTACGGACTTTAAGACCAAGACCTATAGTTTTTATGTAGAACAGTATTGAGAACACATTGGATATTTTTGTTTTACGCAGTGTGATTCATCTATTTCCGTGGAGCGGTATTCTAGACGAAAATTACGAATTGAGCGAAACGTTCCAAGTACCTGATATTAAAACGGGCAAAATGGTTAGGCTAATGTCGCAGCTCACATCCAAGGAAGAAGAAATGTTCAGGAATATGATCAGGCGTCTAAACAATATCGTCTCGGTATGCGCTAAATAATAAAACTTTTTATCAATTATTTGAGACTTATAATCAGTAGATAAATAAATCATTCTTTTTTTCTTTTAGGTAGCCGACAGCTTGGACGTTCGTATCATGATAGATGCGGAACAGACGTACTTCCAACCGGCCATCTCCCGCTTGACATTGGAAATGATGCGCAAGTACAATACGAAAAAGGTAATGTCCTAACGTTCTCAGGAGATCGCGACATTATCACTTAGCTACTTTTCAGTGAATGATAATCTCACTGCCAAATGTCGGTCTACTTCTCAGGCTGTGGTATTCAACACTTACCAGACGTATCTACAAGACGCGTTTAACGAGGTGAAAACGGATCTCGAACAGTCGGAACGCCAAAACTTTTATTTTGGTGCTAAACTCGTTCGCGGCGCGTACATTGAGCAGGTGGGTGAACTTTTCTCGTATTTTTCGAATAAAGTTTGCTGAATGGCGTGAAGTACCGAAGACCTTTCATTCAGGAAAGGGCAAGGGCGGCAGCTATGGGTTACCCGGACCCCACGAATCCAACATACGAGGCGACAACCGAATCCTATCATAAGACACTCATGGAGTGCTTGAGGCGGATGAAACAGTACAAGGACAAGGGAGAAGATCCCAAGAAAATAGGAATTATGGTTGCCTCGCACAATGAAGACACTGTGCGTTTCGCGATCGAAAAGTGAGTATCACCGTGATTTAATTCTGTTGTTATTATTTAATGCGAAAGAATATGTACATTCTGTCTATATAAAATAATATCTATTTATTTAATCTAATTAACAATTTAACAATTAAAATCAAGAGGCCAAACAGATGATGGTCATCAAAAGAGTTTTAGTGCTCAGCAATATTTCTTATGTGATTTTATGTACATTTTTTAATTTTTTAATCTATACGCTGTTACTTTCCATCTTGAAATCAAGATTTATAAATTGAACAGAATAGTAATACCATAAATAGAATAGTAATATCATAATATCTTATAATAAAAGTCTTAAAATATTGCAAAAAACTTATTACTAATTAGAACTAGAATATGAAAGCAAAATTACATAAGAAATATTATTGAGCTATCCTATAACTATTTTTGTTGACCTTTTCTTTCTCTTTTTTCTCGATTTTAATTGTGTTATATATATATCACGGTCTTATATACATCTTATATTTGGTCTTATATACATCTTATATTCGGTCTTATATCGCATCTTATATTTATTATTATTGAAAGTATCTGTTTACGTTTTTTAGAATGAAAGAAATCGGGATTTCGCCGGAAGATAAAGTCATATGTTTTGGTCAATTATTAGGAATGTGCGACTACATAACATTTCCATTAGGTAATAATTGCTACAATAATTAGTACAATAATTGCTTCAATTCGAGTATTTTTCACGCGATAAGATAAGGTATACACATTCCATCGAATAAATTTCCAGGTCAATCCGGTTACTCCGCATATAAGTACATCCCGTACGGACCGGTTAAGGAAGTACTACCGTACTTGTCACGGCGCGCGCAAGAGAACCGGGGCATACTTACAAAGATCAAGAAGGAGAAACGGCTGTTATTGAATGAAATCACGAGACGTATAGTGCGCGGCAAGATCTTTTACAAACCTAAGGGCAATTACACTCCGGTTTGAACAGTCGATCCGTTTAGTTGCACACAGACAGAATTTTAAGTATCAAATTTAAGTAGTGATTGTAAATTATCGAGAACTCTCCTGAAAAAAACTTGATACGGGCACTTCGAATTGAAGTAACTGAAGTAACTTGACGGACCTGTTACTGTGGTATTCGAAAGAGAGAGGAGCGTCATGCGCGCACGAGTGTACACGAGACTTAAGGGTATACGCAGTGCTATCTATTACGTAAAAATCGCCTTAGTATTGTATTGTCAAATTTACCGCAGCTCAAATCCGTTGAGTAAAGCTACAGTATGTATCCATTGCTCGTTTCGTTCATCGTTATTAAAGAGGATGTCAGTGATTGTGCTATAATCTAGTTTCATAACATGATGTTTTCACAGAAATCGAGCAAAAAACCAACCTATTTTCATGGCTACAAAATTAACAATAATTTTTTTAAAGATAGTTTGCATATTTTCTGTGAATTGATTAGATTGATCGGCAGCTTTTTCGCAATGAAATGCAATGATGATAACGATTGGGAGAAACTTTACTTGGTTGGTTTTTTATTTTAACACATTTGCGTTTTTTTCAAGTTTTATAATTTTTTTAAGAATCTCGTCGAATATTTTTTCATGTGTACATAATATACGCGTGCATCAATTATTTATGATTCGTGTTTACCTAAATGTCTTATCGTCCATAATATCTATAACATTAAAAAAGGAATAAGGAGGGATAAAAAGAAGCACAAAGGTTATTTCGCAAATCCGGATATATGATTCGTCATCATTTTATTTACATGAACATAGAACATGAATCGCTTACAACATTCGCGATGCATACAATTATCAAGAAAAATGGATAGCAACTGCATCGCGAGCGCTTAAGCATATAACGTCGCCGATGAGCGTTTTAATGCGATCTGTGAAACAGTGAAGGAAATATCATTGTCTAAGTAAAGGAGAAGAGACAACAAATAACACGCGTATTAAGAAAAGATAGTTTTTAGCAGTGCGACGATATAACAGGGTGAAAATAAATAAGATTCAGGAGTATCTTAGCGAGAGACGTGCGAATTTTCAAATGCTCTTGGGTAACAGGAGAAAGAAAGAAAAGGAGACAGAGTCGTTCTTCGTAGTGCACGCGTGTCGAATCGCGATGCAAAAGTGATTTTGGGCTAGTACAATGTTAATGAAAGTTGGAGAGATGTGAGAAACGCGATATTTCTTTTGTGATACGTTAATAGCCGTAGTTCAATGACACACGTATACGTACACGATATTAGTCCCACTTCGCTTCAGCCTAAGATTACTCCTCGCCTTACAGAATAATCCGTAAGAAAAGCGTACCGCGCTGGTGGAGAACACCGCAAATATTATTGATAAAAGAAAATATGCACTCCGTCATCCTTATTGTTTCTTTCCAAGAAAAAAGATGAAGATTTTAATAATAAATTCATGCCGTGATTCAAATAAGAGTTTTAAGTATTAACGAATCCTTATTTTCATCTGTCATGAGATAAATTATTACCTCGAAGGGAGGACTTTATACCGAAGATTAGGCAATGATCTGATTGATTGAAAGGAGAGAATTGCATCCAGTCTGAGACGTTATAATCTAGCGTTACTCGTCGATGTTGATGCGAGGCTGTAATTCGCGATTTCAAAAATCACGATCATGTAATCAACGATCAGCAAGTTACGATATAATTTAGCCTGTAAGATTGTACAAGCGTTTCCAAGTTGCGTAGCGCATTCTGATATTCTCAGGCCAGTATATTTTCTTTTATACTCGCGATAAACGACTCAATAATGTATTCCTCCAGTCGGTACTATTACCTTTCTTTTCAAACTCACAGATTATACTCATTTCGTTTCTCTGGGCGATCTGTACGCGAGTGCAGTCATTTGTGATCTCCTATCTTTTTGCTGTATACGTTATGCGAGAGCGTTTACGTTCAGAGTATGTATGTATGTAGCCTACATTTATACACGACTGTAATAATCCAAACGAGATACGTTTGCGTAGAGTATTTACTCGCTTCGTAGAGACGCATTGCGTGCGCGACATTGATCGATTCGCGAGAAGAAAGGAAAGGTAGAGTATAGAGCGGACCTAAAATTTTCGCTATGTGTTGAATTCAAATGCTGAAAGAGAGAGAGAAAGGAAGGAAAAACGAGAAAACATGATCGATGAAGGAATAAATAAAGGGGCATTGTTACAAGTTACACGGGCTAATAGCTAAAATGTTTCCATGTGTTTATGTGGTGTATATTGAATGTCCATTGAATGTGTGCTTGCATACATGCATGCGTGCGTGCGTGCGTGCGCGTGCGTGTATTTCTAAACGTTATACAATTGATAAATTTGATTGAAATCTAAGGCTTTTTTTAAAGCCGACTAATTCGTGCCCTATCACGCTTTCGCGAGAACTACTCGCGGTCCCGTTAAGGTGTAAGATGCTGACAATAATTTAGATAGACAATGTTAACATATAATAGATATGTGAGTCCTGTTACTTGCATTTATGTTACTCGTTGGAAGCTGGAAGAGAATGGAGCGCAAGAGACCGATGATGCGTCCTGGGGATGTGGAGGTGTTTATTAGAAATCGATGACGAACCGTCGCGAAACTTCCGCGTACTCCGATTTGAGTACTCGATGTTTTACTGCCAAAGTGTTCAGGTGGCGATGAGATTGATCCATTAATATCCTTTCTAGTTGAGTTTCCCAATAGTCTTGCGTTTTAGGAGATAATTTCGCTGATCTTCTCTTTTTTTATTATACTTATTGACAATTATTCTCTTTGTCTCTCTACGTGCAATATATTTTTTTTTATTTAATTGACGCTTACGAGTGTCGATAGTTAACTAGTCCTAGCAAGTTTTTAGAAATTACATTGTGTCGTTAAATCAACATTTGTTGATAAGGAAGATCGGCGAAATCCATGTCATGAGTTTCGGTGATTAGCGCTTTTAGTGTATTAGTTTACAAAGTACAAAAAAAAAACGAATAGACAACTAACGATCTCTACGATGAAAGTAATTCCAAAATATAAATTAAATATAAAAGAGAGGAGAAAGAAGATAGAGAAGTGCGTGTGAGATAATTAGAAGGGAGCGTGTTTGCTTTTTCTTGGGGATAATCGTAGATGGGTGAGTGATCTCGGGAGTGGCGATTTTGCGCATCGCGCACGAAAGTTAATTAAAAGCGTCAATCGATATAAAATAAGATAATATTTATTATTTCAAGAAATACAGATAATATATGCCTTTCCTCAATGCCACTGACGATATACATTCCTTGCACCGCGTCTCGCTAGGACACTGAACGTTCTTCTCGCTTCCTCTTTTTCCCCTTCCTCAGACGGCTCCTGTTTTTCTTCTCGCTCCGTGGGCAATCGGCCAGCGATCCTCGGCGAACCGGAAATGAGCAAGTTTATTGCTGAGTAAAAAGTACAGGTTTATCTGCGAGCATTTTTTTGCGTCCTAGCGGTTTTTTCTTTCCTTTCACACTTTCTTGAAACCTCGCGTTCTTCCTTCTCGTTTTATCCCTACGTCGTCCTGCGATTCTTACTCTCGATCAAGCGTAATACGATTAACTCGAACATCGGAAAACATGTATGAGGCGCATAAAAAACTTTACCGTAAAATGGGAGAAGTTTGTGCCGACGGAAGCGCAGAAGAATCCCGGAATTTCTTTCGAAAGTACACAATTGAATCATGGTTCACTTTTGATCCGCAAAATTATAATCCTTAAAGTACTGTGATAAAAGATATCCTTTTGGTATCGTCGTGAATTTATCGATTTATTTATTTCGCGCGATCAATTTTCTATTATTTATTTAACTTAGTTCAAAAATGTTTAAGAACTTATATATATATTTTCAAGTTTCTACAAAAATGTATTTTGAAAAAATGTATTATTTAATTACCTTTGAAATTTTTAAAAACTTTCATTGATAGAAATCAGTCGCGCACATGATTCATGATGGTACCTTAAGGGTCAATTTGAACATTATTATTTTCGGTTCGAAATTACTATTGCGTACATCCAATTGGATAACAAAAGTGCGACATGAATTGTGAGATGAAAAAAAGAATGAAATTTATAGATTACTTTTTTCGCGTTAAAGGATCTGACGCAGAAAGCTACCCCCGTCAATGCGCTCTCGTCACATTCGCGGTGGTCGCCGTCTTCGTCGTGGGGAGGGAGATGAAAGTCAGGTTCCGTTTCCGCCGGATGATGTATGTCACTGATATGTTACCCCCGATCGTTCTAATTTAACATTCGACTCGCCTACACTTGTAACATTAAACGAGATAACACTTATTAATCTCCCTTAAACTTTACACGATTACAGTTTCGCATTTGCTTAGCTCCTAGAGATCCGTAACAAAAACATCAACGGTCTGCAAATCGGGAGACGATTACGATTGCCGCTAACACAATCAGGGAAGGTGTCCTAAACGTCTAAAATCCTAAACGTCTCGTAAACGGGCGACACTTCCGCACAAATGACCGCATCCTTGCCTTTCTTAGTCTCAAAAAAAAAAAAGTAAGGAAGGTCGCCCTTGGTAGTAGTCTATTCGAGGGGAAATACTCTCCCCGTCGTCACACGCGATTCATCATCGACGAGTTGTCGTCATAAAAAAATCTTACCCGAATTTCGTGTGATATTTAAATCGTTAAAGGCGCTTACAATTATCGCTGGACTCGCCTCTAGGCGTCGATTCGTCCTCGATCCCGACGCCGAGATCGCTAATCCAACTTCGCGGATCAGTGCTAAGGCGCTCGCGCACATTATTATTTCACATGAGATCGGCATATAAAAGGATAGGAGTCGTTTCGCTCTAAAAAAAAAAAAAAAAAAAAAAATTCGATGCGCCCGCGCAAGGCTCGCACACGAGCGTCTACTAGATAAATAGGGAGAGATGTGTGTATGCGTGTGAGTATACGTATATTATATATG